>NC_051176.1:244004734-244177234 GCF_013339695.2 Rhipicephalus sanguineus
GTACATGACTTGCATGTCATGATTTCATGTTACCACCTCTCACTTACGTTCGTCATACGGTCGGGTCGCGCAATACCAATTTTGGTGTATATCATGCAAGCGAAACGGCCGCAAGTGCACCATGAGCGAAGCATGTAAATCATGACATACATGTCATATATGTCATGGTTTTCATGCCAGCAACTGTTATTCATGTTCTTCATGCAGTCACATAGCATAATACCTATTTTGGTGGATATCAATCAAGCGAAACGGCCACGAGTGCACCATGAGCGTGGCATGTAAATCAGGTTGTACATGACTTGCACGTCATGATTTCCATGTTACCACCTCTCACTACGTTCGTCATACGGTCGTGTCGCGCATACCAATTTTGGTTGTATACAGCAACGAAACGTACCGCAAATGCACCATGAGCTGGCATGTAAATCATGACATACATGTCATGGTATCATGGTTTTTCATGCTACGACCTGTTATTCATGTTCTTCATACAGTCACATAGCACAATCTTAATTTTGGTGTATATCCATCTAGCGAAACGACAGCGAGTGCGCCATGAGCATGGCACGTAAATCATGTCATACATGACATACATGTCATGATTTTCATGTTACCACGTGTCAGTTATGTTGCGTCTACAGAAATGGCTCGTCATACCAGTTTTCGTATATATCCCTTCATTTAAACGGCCGCGAGCGCCCAGAGACCATGTCATGTAAATCATGCTGCACATGACATGCGCGTCATGATTTGCATGTTAGGACCAGTCATTCTGTTCGTCATGAATTCTCGTCACGCCGTACCAATTTTGTGTATATGAAATTAACGGAACGGCCGCAAGAGCCCAAGGTCGTGGAATGTAAATCATGCTGTTCATGACATGCGTGTCATGATTTTCATGATATGACCTGTCATTTATGTCCGTAATAGGCCATGTTATGACACACCAATTTTGGTATACATCCGATTAACGAACGACCAGGAGAGCACAAGGTCGTAGGCGGCTAGATAGATGATATATAGATAGATAGATAGATAGATAGATAGATAGATATGATAGATAGATAGATAGATAGATAGATAGTATATAGATAGATAGATAGATGATAGATAGATAGATGATAGATAGATAGATAGATACGTTCAAAGTCGCAGAAGTTCGCTAAGAAATGCTTCGCATTTAAAACAGCCGAGCGTGAGGAATGAAATAAAGCGTATTAGAGCGCGCACGCAGTAAGGCGCGTTCAGCTACAGAGATGCGAAGAGTAAATCGGTGACAGACATTTGGATAAGTAAGTTACAGAGGAGCTAAGAATAGGCTGCAAAAGCAGCCAAGTATGGAGAAAAAGTAAGGCGAACCAAACGGCACTAGAACGTGCTTTGAGCGTCAGGCTACGCAGAAGTGAAAAAATGAAACGTTTCAGTAAACATCGACGAAAGCTTTGCTCATTACCCACTCCGACATATTATATAGTACGTGGTATCCGCCAATCTTTCTCATCATTTTTTCACAGCAGAGCTGTTATGCTTTTCGTTATGCCGTTGCGCGTTCGCATAAACTATCATCATCATGAATGGCATCAACCTTTCTAGCGCGTGCAACGCAATAACTCGGCCGGCGCTCGCTCGCTTCCTCCACTTCTTCGTCTTCTGCTTCGCTCCCCGACCATGGGCGCGCGATCTCCCGATGCACCGATTTGTCCGGCGTGGGATGCAATAAGTCGGATGGGCGAGAGAACTAGTACAGGGAGAGGTAGGGAAAGAGAGAGAAATAAACAGATATAAAGACAGAGAAAGAAAAATTCTTGGTGAAAAAAGATTTCTTGACGAGCCGGGATTCGAACCCGCGTACCCACGATGCGAAGGTGACCATCGTAACTACTCGGCTATCCGGGCATGGTAGCCTTGTATAGAATAGTATGCAATGATGGGAAAGGGAGTTAGGTGAGGGAGGGAAAGGAGGAGTGGAGAGAGTAAAGCATTGCATAGAAAGAAAGAGAAAGAGAGAAATTGAGAGAAAAACATAAAGTGAAAGAAAGGCAGAAAGAAAGAAATACATAGGAAGAAAGAGGAAGCGAGAAGTAGAGAGAAAGAAAGAAAGAAAGAAAGAAAGAAAGAAAGAAAGAAGAAAGAAGAAAGAAAGAAAGAAAGAAAGAAAGAAAGAAAGAAAGAAAGAAAGAAAGAAAGAAAGGGAAATAGACAGAGACAAAAACACATGGAAAATATACAGCGAAGAGAGAAAAGGAAAGAAAGAGATGAATAAAGCAAGGGAAAAATAAAGAGAAACAAAGAAGGCCAACCAGTTCCGCACTTCCTTTAGGATTGACGCCACTAGTGCGAAGCTGCCTTAATTTCATTTTTGTTTAAGCGCTTTACATTTCGGATTTTCGAATGTTCATTAAGGCCGCATGTGCTGTCTTTGTAACCCACGGGCTGTATACAAGGCTGTTTCATATTACCGCTGCTAAGTCGATCACCTCAAGCGAAAATATTCGTGGAAGTTTTGTTTATAGATATGGAAGCAGGAAGCGTTCTTGCAGCACAGACTCATCGGATACTGCGTGAGCACGCACAGAAACAGGCGTGTCTTAGCACAGTCATGAAACAACGCTGTCATTCCAGAATGGAACCAAATGGAACCAGAATGGAACCAAGGAGGCAGGCCCAAGGAGCCCTCTCCACCCGCCCCCCCAAATTGTTGTTTCCTCAAATAGATACTTTCCTCAAAACAGGTGCTTTCCTCAAACAGTCAAGGCTTTCAGTAATTGTCCACCCCTCCTCCCCCACCCCGACAAAAATTCCTCGCTAGGGCCTGCCCACGATGTACCTATAACTGCTCAAAATCACAAAGAAGTCGGTCGAACTCACAGCGCTTGACTCAAAGCAATAAAAAAAAAAATTCGGTATAGGCCACTGATCGTCTACTGCTTCGCATGACATCGACTCCCCGAATGAGTGAGATCTGCCGATTTTCTTAGTAATGTCACTGTAATATGCGAATACAAGATCATCAACTTGTGTCTATTTATTTTTCTTTCTTCCTCTCGCTTACAAGCTGCGAAGTGAACCGCAAGTCGTGCTTAGAATGACATGAAAAGGCCATCGTATGACCTTCGTTCGCTCATTTTTAACGCTCAAGAGATATTCGGTATTTGTTCAATATTAAAAACCAATTTTACTTTTTTTAAACACCGATCGTCGATATGAAAATTTTTATCTTCGATTTAAGCTGGTTTTTGTAGACAAGTGTTTGAGACTATATACTGACTGATGCCACCATTGCATATCTAAAAGTAAACATTGCCGTCAAAATGGTTGTGCTAGAAGCATGAAACAAATAAGAGCACATGTGTATGTACGTAATCAATGCTCGTAAGTACACACGGCGAAGCTAACAGGAAAGAGTTTAAACATGAAACATCTAACACTGAAGACGGGAACGAAGATCTGTTAGAGTTGTCCAAGGAGCAAAATATTGATATTGGCTACGACCATACAGCACGTATTAGTCATTAGGGCTAACGTCCAGAACACCGTGAGAAGAAATATCAAATCAAAGAAAAATTATTATCTCTTCCTAAAAAGTGGACGAAAATAAAGGTGAAATATATCAAAAATGCACTTTCATATCGTTCAAACCACTCGTGATGTCTTTCAGTAAAGGAGCACAGACATGCCGCTCACGCAAATGATTGGTCACCAGAATTTCATCGATCGTAGTACAGCCAATAACAGACGAATTGAGCAGAAGGCACGCAATACGTAGATGAGGTAGCGCTGGTTGTACATATATTTAATAGTTTTAATTGGCCGCTCAAGAATAGGTACGTTCCCAGTGGCACTCGAATGTGTCAGCCGAATTATATGAAGTTCAATCCCAGCATATGTCAAATATAGGTTGTTCGATAAAGCTCTGTGAAGACAACATATGGCCTGAAACTAACTTTCCAGTCTGTCAACAGAACGAATGTGCTGATCAAGCAACAAAAGGTACGATGCTATGACGTGCGGTGCGGTCTGTATTTGCACGCAGTGTCTATAGGCAGCGCCTCGCAACGTCAGAAATCTCACCAACGTCAGAAGTGTCACTAGCCTCAGCGTGAACCTACATCTGCAATGAACACACCGTACATTTTAACGCGAATCCCCGTAATAAAAAAAGCGTTTAACTACTACTGATGAGTAGCATGCACTCTCTGACTTAAAAGAATCATAATATATTCTAACGAATTCTGATTTGCCCCAAATAGTGCCAGTGTGATGCCTAAAGTTATCGGAAGTAAAATTTACAGGAGCCAAACAATGTGCAACTGCGGTTCTACATGCCATGTTGCGTTCAATGTATGCATTTAACGCTGCCGGCCATTGAAGTCAAAGTTTGTCGCAATGGAGAACAACAACAACAACAACAACAACGCAACAACAACAACAACAACAATAATAATAATAATAATAATAATAATAATAATAATAATAATAATAATAATAATAATAATAATAATAATAATAATAATAATAATAATTCCTGGAGGTTTACGTGCCAAAACCACGATATGATTATGTGAGCGCCGTGTCCGTGCCTACTTGTTATTGTGCGTGTTTTCCTTTCTATATTTTTTTCCCCTTTTTTTTGCGCTCTAGTCTTGACCATGTTGAATCAGCTAGCCCAACTGCTATGATTACAAGGCACGGGAAAATTTCGATAGCCGCTGCGTTTCCGCGTGACGTCAGGAAAAAGCGATGCACTTGAAATTACTTTGTCGTTAAAGGGGTAAAACCGCAAGACGTCGGTGGGGGATGAAGGAGCCTTGTCGCTCTTCGTTCAATCGGTTCCAGTATGGCGTCTTGGCCAGAGTGTGAGTCAATGAGCAAGTGGTACATTGCGTTGAGCCCGAACCCGACCCTTGAGAAAAGAGGTTAGAGACCGCTTATCTTTTTTCTTTCTTCTTGTTATGAATGCGTTTGCGTTAGGAAAACTGTATTAGTTCGTGTGAAGTCTGCCTTATTTTCTCACACGATACCAGCACTGCTGGCTCATTGTGGCTACTCTTTGCTAGGGTCAGCTAGGTAACTATCAAAGGTTTTTAGAGCTCATGCTAACGCAGTTGTCCCATATTCACCGCTAAATCACCAATGAGTTTATTATAGTTGTTTAATTAATATATTTGAACTATGCGTACACATAGTGAATTCACTTCGAGCTCAACATTGGTGAGGAAACAGGCTTTTGCAAAGCAGGTAGAAACGGCCTCATAAGCTTCATTGCGAAGTGGACGCGCTCCTCGAAGTAGCTGCCCCTTGCGACCGGAATAGCCCAAGGCTCACTTCCCTCAGCAGTCCATCAGAAGTCCGAGCCGCCCCCGGACAGGGCGCCGATTCCGTGTTGACTGAGCGTCGACAGAACGGTTTGCCCCCTGAGCAGCCACGATATATAGGGTATCGCTCCTTCGAAGCTGCCTGTGTTTTATCTCTAGTCACTCACAAACGTCGTCAAAACGCAAGCGCGATGCTGCTAAAAAAAAATGATGTCATTTTTGATGTCGGGCGAAGACTAATCGTATAGAATGCCACCTGTTGAAATCCTATATTTTTCTCTTCTTTTTTTTTTTTTTTTTTTTTTGCAAGTGGACAAGAGTGGCGCTCATTGCCTCTCGCAAGAACGGGGTGAATTGAAGGTAGTCTTTGTTTTCTTTTTTTTTAATGTTTTCTTGATGCCTATCAACCTACCACGAAGCCTCCGCTATAGCTACGCCGTTGTTCGCATGATACTAACCGCGCTTTGGGGCGTTAAACCGCATAGAAACCGAAAGCCGAAAAAAGCTACGTACATTCACCTTACTTAGCAGTTTGCCTCTCATCTTGTAGATCAAAAGGCGAAAGAATTTCGCTTTCCCAATCCCCCTGCCCTCACACACAAGAATCTGCAGCAGATTCTGTCTGTCGAATAATTTAGCCTCTTCGCTATGACGGAAAAGAGAATGGCATTGTGAAACATCAAGTCTGACAGTGAGGTTTCCAATTATAGCTTAATTCAAAGGTGTATTCGCTACCCTAATCACCGTCACATCAAGTTCAGTTGAAACGGCAAAGAATATGAAGGATGCGTACATTCTCAGCGTCTAGGGATGGTAAAATCGATGAACGATTAATCGATTAATCGATTAAAGGTCCATAATTAATCGATTAATCGTCACCGATTTCCGCATTTCGGTTAATCGAATTAATCGATTAAAACTGTTCGATTAATCGATTACGGAACCCCCCCTCCTGCTGCCAACCTCCCCCCTTGGCCGGAGCGCATGACTTCGAGGCGCACTATCCTGAGACGCAGATGTCGTGCACATCGCCTCTCTTTCACTGCTTTCACTACAGCGCGGCGGCCATACCCCATAGAGAAAGATATGAACTCGCCCTGAACTCCAAGTACTGCCCAATGCTTCAAGCCAGGCCAGGAGGCGGCTCCACCCCATCGAGGCAGAAATGAACTTGCCCGCTTCGCTCCGGATCACAGTCTACTCAGAGAAAATACTGCTGCTACTGCCTTCGCCTCCTCTCCCTTAAGCTGGTTGAGCGTCGCCTCAGTATACGTGAGGCTTGCGTTGCTTGCGTGTTATATTGTGTAATTATTACACATTGGTGGTTATACTGCTACCTTTGGGATGTCATAATGCCGGGCAATCGGAAGAGGAGCGCAGTGTGGTAGTTCGCTGAAGACGAGAAAACGAAGACTGCAAGGTGTAATAAATGTGGCAAGCACTTGTCGAAGCCAGCGACGGAGACCCTTAAGATATCACCAGCTGCACGCCCACTCTATTCAAGTGCCAAAGAGCCATCTCCCAAAGAAAGGTGGTAACGACGAAGGTGACAGTGTTGAAGAACCCTATTCTGACGACACCAATCCGCCTTTTCAGGTAAGTTATCAGTATCTCGCTATTTAGCCAAAAGTCATCTCCCAACCATAGGGGTGCGCACAGGGGGGTGGCCGCCCCCCGTAATCACCTAAGAGGGGGAGGGGGCGCAAAATCTGCCCCATACATTGACTTACTAGGGTGGGGGGGCACTGCGATGAACCTCTGCCCCCCCCCCCCTGATAGGGAACCCCGCGCACGCCTATGCGACGGGCCCCTTGTGTCCAGTGTGCGAAAGTGGGAATTTTCGCACACTGGACACAAGAGGCCCGTTGTCGACACTTTCGAAAGCGGGAATTTTCGATCGTCAGCGCGTCTGATAAAAAGATTTGGGTCCATATCAAACACGAACGATGCCTCTCAAACAATGAGATATCGGTTTTAAAGCACCCATAAAACATGTCGATTAATCGATTAAAACGTTCCACCGAAAGCAATTAATCCGGAGATTAGTTATGCATGGCAAGATAAACAAGTAGGCAACGGAAGGAAACAACACGCGCCGCGCCAACGCCAACATTCGAATAAACTTAAGAAAAGCAGAGCAAATAAACAACTTGTCAGCCTCGTAGTAGAAAAAGTATGGAGACCTTACAGTAACATACAGTAACAGCAGGTTTGTACAAGTCACAGAAAATAAGTAACCGATTACAATTACAATTACTTCCCTTAAACTGTAATTAGAGTGGTCAATTACAGCCCCAGAAAAGTAACTGAGTAATTGCAGAAATGTAATCAATTACTTTTGCGTTACTCTCGTTCAAAATTTTATTGCCGTAACGTAATAACACAAGTTTGCTCAAACTACAACGAACTACTGTGGCTTGCATGGTAGAGAGTACGCTGGAGGCTTGCGTGAAGGCTGGGAGGCTTACTGTGGCTTCTGTGATATGGTACACAACTAATGAAACATACAGACAATTAAGCCAAGGAAAGCATAAGGGAGATTATTTGTGGTTTCTTAACTACAGTGTAATGATTCTCACTTAAATTGAAAATAATTAAACTGGACGAAAAATCACCCTTTCCGTCTGCGGGATCCCAACCCACAACCTTCGAATTACGCGTCCGATGCTTTACCATTTGAGCTACGACGGAGGGCGCTCCCTCGTCCACTTTTTGTAGAGTACTTATATGTGCTTAAGACCTGCGAGTGTTAGCCAGCGCCATTCGAAGCCCAGGCGGCGAGTGTGGAACTCTTTTCTTTTGCCAGAGGCTGTCACGGGGCACGGGATCTTCACAAGAGGTAGCGGCTGGCCAATAAACCCTCGCATGCTGCCTAAAGCATCAAGTCTGCCGGGACGAAGCCCTCGCTACGAAAGTACAAAAGAAGGGGGATGCCCTTACTTCTGCGATATGGTGTTAGACGTCGTTTCAACATCATATCAGTCCTGTTGAAAGTTGTTTAAACTTTCAACAGGACTCCTATGTCTTGTAAGTTGTAATATAAGTCATGTTGAAAGTTGTTTCAACTTTTAACAGGACTTGTTTTTCAATGCTGCCGTCGCTGATTCTTCCCCGTTTCTTCCTTAAGAGGTCAGCTGCTACACTGAACACTCTCTCAATGCATGCGCTGGAAGGAAGGGCGGTATTACAACATAGGGACACCTCGCGCACCAGCTGGTAGCTGCGCAGTGCTTCGATGCTAGTGTCCATGTCCTCTATGAAGCGTCGCGCTTCGCTGTTGCTGGCGCTCGGGTAAGGCGTTGCAGGTAAGGCCAAGGAAAAGATGAAAAAGCAATAGAGAACATTACAAGGTTTCAAGAAAATGCAATTGATGACAAATAATCGATTACTTGGAACGCATTACGTACAACGCTAACACACACACACACACACACACACACACACACACACACACACACACACACACACACACACACACACACACACACACACACACACACACACACACGCATTATATATATATATGCAAGCCTTGGTCAGCGCGTTCCGGTTGGAGAGTGAGCCAAGCGTGGCTCTTGCGAGGAGTGTTGTGAACTGGGCCGCGTTTATTTCTCCGCCGGCAACGGAGAGAGTTGCAAGAGGAGGGGGTAGAACAGCTCGCGACAGGGAGAAGGAAATTTGTGAAACCAGTGACGAATTCCCGCAGGCTCGGTGCACGCGTGCCGCCAGCGGTGCAATCAGCTTTGAAAGCGCCAGGCCCGAGGGAAGCCGGCTCGACGTCACCGCGCCAGCGACGAGAGAGGGAGGGAAGAAGAGTGGTGAGCCGAACCCGGCGTCTCCCGTCAAATCCGGGACTGGCAAATATCCACCCTTCAACTGCAGTGCCAGGGGACTGTCAGGGCCGCTTTCCCGGCGACGCGTAGTGTATATAGCGTGCCTGTCGGGCCCGCTCCGCGCATTGTGCGCAACGCCGCCGTCTACTGTGACCCGCTCTTGCCGAGCATGTTGTCCCAGGCGCCGCCCTTTGCGGAGGCGCGTCGTACGTTTTCGTCACCTGCGCCACGCGACCTGGCGATCGCGGCGTTTTGTTTTCGTTTCTCGTCTTTTTTTTTTATTTCTGAAGCGCGCAGACCCGCATAGCACCAAAAATTCCTGCGCCGGCGTCACACCACTGACAGAGAGAGCCACAAACTGTTTAACTAACCGGCTGACTTACAAAAACAACGTCGAGGAAGAAATGTATAAGTTAGCTGCCTTGCTCTAGTGGAGGTGGTGGAAACGCTTAGTTAGAATCGAGCACAAAATTTAGAATAGAGAAACAAAAACCATGGTCGGCTTGAGCATTGAATTGAAGGTAAGAGGAACGATGCAAGCAGTTGGTTTAAAGCGGTGATGCATCATGGCTTCAAACAAACAAACAAACAAAAAAGAAAAAACACCCTTGTGCGTTGGTGTCTATGGACAACAACGCACATGTTTTTTTTCTGTTTTCTTTAAATCGTCCATCAAGACAGCGGAGTGATTAATAAGCGTTAATGATGCGTCGTCAATGTACTTCGATTTCTATGTTCTATATAATCATTATTAGCACGAGAGCGATGGGCCAATGCACGTTGTATGGAACTTTTCAAGAAAGACGCTGACGCCGTCGTTGCGCATGCACCCTGACGCCTCTTCGCCGCGCTCCTTCGAGATATTCCCACGATACATAGGAAAGTGAAGGAAGTTTGTGCTCAGAATAATAAATAGCTTCGCTTCCACGAGTCACAGACGAGTCACCTTAAGATTATGCTGCGGTATATCCTGCTGAATGTGACAGATATGCAGCCCTTTAAGCTTGAACTTATCCATCAAACAACGATGGCAACCACAGCCTACTCTCACTACATTGCACACAATGCATTCCAAGTGCCTTCATGGTTCAAGGCTTGCCGCTTTCGAATTTGCTAGAAATGCGCGCCGGCCTGTGAACCTCACAGTCTGCCATGTGCTGGCTAGCAACGATATCTCATGGTGCTGATGCTACCAAGAAGTCATTAGCGCAGTTTAAACGGGAGCATGAAGCCCCTAAAGGAGCTCAGAGCAACCACGTATGAACTGTCTCTTGCAACTTATTTGTCCCATAATATAGGGAAAACTGCGCAACACACAGAATGCGAAGTACGACAATAATCGCGTCGAAAATGTTCCGCTTGTTAGCACTTGCTCCAGCTTGAGAAAAGGGGCGCTTTTTTTTTTTTTTTACGATGTATGCTCCAAGACGTTCATGCATGAACTAAATGGCAAATAACGTGTAGTAAGGCAAAGGAGGAATATTTTCGTGGTCCTAACACTTCACCGACCATTATTCTGTGCGTCAGCCAATATCTGTCAATTTTCGGGTTTTCGAAACGTAGCCTGTTTTTGAAATTATATTTCTTATTATAACATGAATTAATTTGCAATACCTGTTCAACGTGCTTCAGTGGATATACCAGAGTGGTTCTTCACGGTAAATGCAAGGTATGTAAGGGAATAACGCCGTGTTCTTGTAGTTTCAATCTCAGTGATTTCGAAGAAAGCAATGTGACAGGCTTTCGATTTTAAATTACAGTCGAGTATGTACAAAGCTAGGCGCCGCTTTGATCAAGTGTAATTTGGTTAGACACTAATATAAACAAACTATAGTACTTCAGTAACAAAATTACGTTTAACCGATATCTCAAATAACTGTTACTTAATTGCGAAGTAGGTACCTGTTGTGATAATTATTTTGTTCTATTGAACTAAGCAGTGATTCGACATCTTTGAAAGCAGCACCTTGCCGACGATGTCATCATTTTGATATTTTGCTAGAACTTAGAGTGTACCTGTATAAAGATACTGTAGAGCTTCTAGTAGTTGGAACAATATGACCGTAACGACAGGAAAGAGGGTGAAAGTAAAAAAAAAAATTAATTCAAGAAAAATAGGGAAACGAGTATGCCCGGAGGCTCTTTTCCGTCCCATCTTCCGCTCGCGTCGATCGCCTGTCGAGGCCTCGTCTCCGGCTCCAATCACAGCGAAATCATGAGCCGGGGCCAATATGGCTCGCGCTCATGCTAAGCGGCGGCCTGCCGCAATACGGAGCATTCGTCACGCGGAGTGTGGGGCGGGCATGGGGAGGGGAAGAGTAAAGGGGGGGGGGGGGTTCTCCGCTGAAGCGAGCGTATTTACGTGCGACCAAGTGGACTTGTGTCGGTGGCAGCTCGGCGGTTTTAGCCTCGGCGAGGAGAGGCAGCGCGGTGGGACGGACGGCGGACCGAGCCGTCAGCCTGTCAGCTCCTGCTCCGGGAGACAGGCCTGACACTCGCGCCGCGCGGCGTCGCTAAGTCCGGCCGTGCGACGCACGAGAGAGGCATCCCTCCTCACCTTCCTCGCGCGAGGAAGAGTAATCCAGGCTTCCTTCTTCTCTTTCCGCTAGTGACGGCAGCCGTTCGAACGCGTCGTCCCCCGACTCTTCCTTGACGGGTGCACGTCTGCCGAGAGTGGCGCGCGGCTTCTTTTGTCGTAGATGCCGGCCACCGCATGTCCGCCCGAAGAAGGACGGCTGGCATCCATTACATTCCTCGGCCCGAGTGGAGTCCCCTCCAGTTTGACACATTCCACTCGATGTTTGGTCAGTTCTCTTTTCGACATAATAGCAATAAAAAAAAATTTCCCGCTTAGGTCGGGCCATCGAATGCTCCATTTCGAGACTTATTTACTTTAAGTCTCGTAACTGTCACAATGTAAGGTACGAATTAAGTTTTCGCTCGCTCAGCATCAATGGCATCGAAGGGTGTAGCGAAACGATAAAGGTTGCGGGGAAAAAGTAGGCCAGCTCTGCCGTTTATTTCCTTTTTATTCTCCTTTCTCTTTTTCCGGGATTTTCCTCTTCTGGTTCAACTTGGCGCTGCTGCGATCACTCGATCGCTTCAGCAGGACGTCAGTGAAAGTGAAGGTGCCGGTTGTTTTGTGATGGCCGTGCGTGAAAGTAAGACAGCACTTGCCTTTCAATAAAGTTGCTTGGCCGCAGTGCCTAAATGATTTGAACATTGGATGTCTTGCGCACGGAGACTTTGAAGCCAAGCTTTCTCAATTTCTCTGCCTCACATTTGATGTTAGTTTCTAATCGCCATCGACTTGGTCTGCGCTCACTCCATATGTGTACATTGATGCCGATAGGAAGCTGTTCGCTCAGTGAAGAAAATAAATTACTCTAAAAATAATTCACTAAGCTGGTGAGATCTGCATGATTTTTTTTTTTTATTCGCACAGAGCCTCCCAATCCACACTCACCTCTTTCCATGCACGCTAAGTATTCGAAGGCCGGAATGCGCTCTCATTGCAAGTGATCCTTAAATATATGAATAATTATCCCTCGCCTACAAAGATTAAAAGAAAAAAAATTGGCGAAGCTTGCACTAAGCCGCGCAAGGCTTGAAATAGCGAAACTGGACGATTCGAAGACTAACCTGGTTGCTTCTAGGTTGTTTCCAGTCCTTAGCTAGGTGATGCAGGTTCTAGGTTGCTCTTAGGTTGTTGCTAGGCTTTAGCTAGGTTGTTTCTACGTTGATTGTCAGCGCAGAGAGGTTCAAGTTAAACCACAGACAGTCACAGACACGACACAGTTGTCCAAACTCCAGAGACAGAAACTCGCGCTGAAACCAAGCGTTCGCACCTCTCATAGATTGCACGTCGTCTTTGGCGTATGCCTTCCATTGCTTCAGAGTCTTCTCGCAGCTGCCGTTGCCTTTCCTGTTCCCTATAGTATTATCTCGTTGCACGTACTCGGAGTCTTCGGCTCACCGCCGTCGCTTCGCAGCCATTTATTGGGCTAACTGTTGCCTTCTTCATTTTTAGTGGACCACTGCTGAGTAGTGGGATTTACCCAATTTCTGTGGCACATTTCCGTTTATGATGATATTCTTCTCGATCGACTCACAAGGAACGATTTGCTAAGCAGCTTCGCTGTTAAAACCTTCATTTTTAATGTAATCATGTAAAATAAATCACAGGAAGTATAGACTGAAGACGTGAAACACATCGACGATAGCGACGAGGTACAAAACAAAACTATGCAATAGCAACCTGTGAGCATAGGCCCACATCACTCGGAAAGCCCAACACTGCCTCGAAAGCCCCCCCCCCCCCCCTCAAAAAAAGAAAAGGAAAAACCCTCGTCGCTGCCCCACGTAGTAACAGTTGCGAACGAACAAAAAAAAAAAAACAAAGAAAATACGTATGCGCGCGCAACTGACGCCTCTATCGACGCTACTTCGCACAGTAACAGGCATAAGTGCGCAGAAAAGCTGGTGCCTGTTCGCGGCGCATTGTCGTCACACTCAGGGCAATTGCAAACACTGCGGCGGCGGCGGTTGTCGGCGGCGGAGGGTCGAACGATGGAGCGTCCACTCCCTGTGGATCGGTTAAACTTGGGAGCGTGGGTTTATAAACTCGCGCGTTCAAACCCTCAAGCACCGGCGCTACAGTTGCACCGGCAAGTGAGGAAAGCGCACAGACACGGCAGAAAAGTTTCGCAGGAACCGGAAACACCTCTTTGAAGTTAAATGCTCGGACGCTTAAGCAGCGTTCCGGACAGTGCGACATCTTTTACGTCGAACTCTATTCTGCTGGAATTGGGAGTTGTGACGCTTCAACCTTGCACGAAGTACGCGGGGGATTCGTTAAATCTTACCTTTCTTCCATATTTCCTTCTTGTTAGAGATTTTTTGTTTTAAGGTGACATATTTCGGGAGATAATGTTGTGTCACACATTTATTTCATTCTTTCAACACTCGAATGAACATGAGAGGGGATCAATTCATAGCCATAGATAAAAGCAAAATTGTATTCAAATGCATGATTGTTTTCTGTCTATTCATTCAACTCACTGATCCACCTAGATTTCTTTTTTTTAATGAGTAATACAGGAAGATTGTGATTGAGCAACATTGACAGCTGAAATGACCCTGCCGAGTTTTGAAGGGTGCCATCGTACGTCGAAGATTGTATTTAAAAGAAGTAGAATTGTTAAGCTCACTCTTCAGGATTGAACCAACTGCAAGTTTGGAAGCTACGGCATTGTTTTAACAGAGCAACGTTCGTGTTTCGAAGCTTAACGTTGAAAGGCGCCACTCAAGTCGAGATCAACAAACACGTCCTAAATATCAGTTGTGTTACTGATCCATAATCTTTCATACCAATCAGTCTGGACAGTCAGTATGGGGTTATATCGTTTGAGTCTATGGTCCATTTCTCACCCCTTTTTTATTATCCCCAATAAACCAGCGCAACTATAATTCCACGATATAACGTTTTTGTGGACGCGCGTTTTCAATTCTTTCATTCCAGGGGGTACTGGCTACATGTATGCTCAGGACCACAGTTTTGAGTTATTCTCAGCGATGCTAAACTGTCCTGATCGCGTTGAGTTCTTTCGAAGGCCCGAAGACCGGTCTGCGGTGACCGGACGGTGACGACAGTCGATCGCCTCGAGTTGTACGGTGGCCGCGAAATGATTAAGCTCCCGTGACGACGTAAAAAAAAGATGGCTGCGGCCATTCGCTAGATCCGCTTGGGGGAGAAAACGCGGGCCGCTTTGAAACGACACCCCGTCAGTGATGCGCCATTGAGGGGCTCGTGCGGCCAAACGGAGCCGCCGCAGACAGCCGACGCGACGGATGCAGTGCGCGGCGCTCCTCCGTCAGCGGCTCGTGCGACAGGAGCGGGACAGCGCGCTAACAAGAAGGAAAAGACCCGAGTCGTCGCTTTCATCTCTTCCTCATCATGGCCCCGTATCATAACGATACCTGACATCCAGTGACAACCGCCAGCACCTTATTGATTTTAAAGCAAAGAACAACACGGGATACCTTTGTCTCACCACGGCGCTGTCCGAGACCCATCAACCGGCGCCGTGCTTCGGCTGCCGTCTGTCAAGCCGGCAAGCTAAGCCGACCTGACTGACGCACCGCGGTGCTTTCCCGCCCTTTATCCTCTTGTCGCCGGGAAATGACAAATTCAGCCTTCGCTCCGTCGCCGCGAGTTCAAGGAACCCGGCTGCCGCCGCCTCTCTCTCGCAGGGCGGGACAAGTGGTGCATAGATACTATTATACATGCAGTCGCCGCGCCTTGAACTGCCGCACTGCACATAGCGAAACGGTGCGCGCGCACAGGTGCCAACTGGTGCGCTTCAACAGCGCGAGTGGATCACTCTACGTGTGCGCGCCCAATATATAAGAGCGCTGGACTTATTTATTTCTTTTATTATCTTTCGCGGCATGTGTGTGCGTGCAGTACATACACAAATTACAGGTTTCCTCTGGAAGACGCCAAGTTCGGTCAGTTGGTTATAGGATTCGCCGTAAAGTATAAAACAGCGTAAAAACCTAACACGCACAATAGGAAGAAATACGACAACGAAGCGTTGTGTTGGCGTTTTCTTCTTACTTTTATCCGTGTTTGGTTTTTTTGCGTTGTTTTGCACTTTATACGATGAGCGCAGTGTTTCTTCTTGGTAATTTTTTTTTTTTCGTCAGCCCTATAAGACTCCTTTCATTTCGGACAAGATGAAATGGAAATTAGACAGCATCCACGCTCACAGTATCCACAACTCAGCGCACAATGCCCCCTGGCGCACAAGAAAAGCGAGGAAGCAAACAAATTTGCCAGCGCATACATAGCTCATCTAACAAGAGAACGCGACGTTTACCAGTCATTTAAATGACGATTAAAATACGTTGACAATCAGTTCATAAAATGCGATGCACTTTCAAATGCTTTTCATAGCGTCGTATTCATCGGCACGCGAAGTGGCGCCTCGAATGAATCGCCAAGTACCTGTTTTCTTGCTCCGAGGTGAATGATGCGCTCGCGACCAACAAAAAAGTCATCGAGCAGCAGCGCTGTTGTCGCGGGCATTTTATTCCAGCCCTTTCAGAGAAGGCCGTGCTCCTCGAAATGAAGTGAGAACGACAAAGATGGTCCGAGCTTGCTTGAGCAAGTAGTAGAAAAAAGCCAGACGATCGCATCACGAAGCAGCAGTACAAAAAAATTAAGAAGGAAAGAAAGCACAGGAAAGGACGCCGCAGCTTTCTGAATGAAATTAAACTGCGGCCGAGGAGCGCACACGCCCCGGAGGATTGCCAGGCAAGCCGGCTCGGAATGGCCAAGAAAACGACTCCTTCATTTCTCTCCATTTCTGCGCAATTCCTGGGCGACGGCTGGGCCTGAGCCACGGCCGCAGAGAGCGACGGCTGCCGGCCCGAGACACGCATGAGGGACACATGGCCATTCATCACGTGCCCAGTGATTCATTACTTTGGCTCCTTGTTCCCGCAGTCCGCTCGTCAGTCGCCTCTCTTCCCTGGCCGTATTAATACTCGGAGCGCCGGCCGGTTCAAATTAAAACTTGAAAAACGCGCGCGTCCGGCGGTCATCATCACTCATCGCGGGAGCGACTCATCCTGGCGGCAATTTCAGCGGTGGTCCCAGCGCTTTTCTCCCGGACCTTGAGTCAACCCGCGCGGGCCGCTTGGCACGACGGGTCGCGACGTCACACACGAGCACGCCCGCGTCGCCCGAGATCGGTCGGCCGCCGCCACGAAGAACCGATCGCGCCCACTTCGCAGCTATCCTTATAAGCACTGCGCCAATGGGTCGCTTAATTGAACCGGGCCTCCCAAGACGTCGCTCGCCTTACCCGTGGCAACACTGTTGCAGTTTTGAATGAAGCGAACGCATTTGTGGGACATGTTCTGCTTTGATTTTGGATATATGGTTCGCTTAGAGCACCGATGCCGCCCGTTCGATTTCCGGCTCCGGCAGCCGTCTCGCTAAGATGAAATGTAAACAGAACACACACAAAAAAAGGTAGGGGGGGGGCGGGGTCGTGCATCGAAATTTTCGGTCGCGTTAAAGAACTCCGGACGGTCAGAATTCATCCGGTGCCATCACGACCGCCACTTTTAGGGCGTACCTCGTAGCCCCTGCAGTATGTTCGGGATGTAAATTCCCATCAGATCAATCACGGTTTCGTGTAAAGAGGTTGAGATAACGTGTGCCCTAGGCCACTCCATTTCTCTGTACTCGTTACGAAGAAAAGCAAAGGCACCGTCGCAGCGCCTGCCACGCTGCATACTTCCATGACTGGCCAGCTAGCTGCAGCCCCCTCCATCATATAAGTATTCACGTATACCACTCGGTACAAATTCCTCTGTAGCTTCAGTTTATTGCGCATAGCTTGAATATACAGCACGTAAAAAGTGTAAACGAAGGAGGTCTCAGGGTTCGAATTTTGAAAGGACTAGAGCGGCTATCTCTCATAATCGCATCGTCGTTTTGGGACGGTAAAACCCCAACTATTATTATATATTATGCAATCAATGTCGGGAACGTCGACGTCATTCCGGTCGTCCGCTAGTTGCGCTCATCAGCCCCTGCACATTCTTTGGTCTTGGCTCTTAATCTTGTTGCGTACTCCATCTGCCATATCTTCGCTTTCATGCAGTCGTCCCCGGCGCCCCACTATGCTTTCTTTGATTAGCGTTGATGACACTCACCATAAAACAAAGACTGAGATAATGGGGCTATCCTATTCTAATTTTCTTGCTTTTCATACATCGCATAGTCCCATGCCCACAGCGGTGTGCTCGAAGAAGGATTGCTTAGTCATCCCCACCATCTACGTCGAGCCACAGCGTAGGCGAGAGGGGCGTGAACTGCACACGCGATATTAACAACGCATTTTTTTAGTTAACAGTTTATTTTTATCTATGTGGCCAGTTTTATGGCTTGGTGGCGGCCGGGTTTCTCACCTTAGGACATGATCGAGTCTCAATCTCACCTCAGCTAGCGGGCCGCAGTCACGAATTGTTTCCCGCTGGGGCCGGGGCAGCGAAGAAGGTTGGAGTAGGGAAGAGGGGAGTTTGAATTAAGTGTCAGCTAACATTGCCATGTGAAAGACGGCCTCTCCCATACCTCATATATAGCTAATTTCTGAAGGGGATTTGACGTCATGTTTCGAGAAACATGCCTACATTGATCGCCCGAATGACTGAAATCCTGACGTCCATTCTGAAAGGGGATTTTAGTTCCACGGTTATGTTTTAACACATCATGACCGCATCGGCGCGCCGGTTTCCTTGCGATATGTCATCATAATGTATCGCTCAGGCCATGTCTCTCGAAGAAAAGTTAAAAGAATGCCAGACACTCCTTTGCGAATCATCCGCGCACCTTCCTGAAACAAATGCCCTTCACTACATTCGTGGGGAAAGCCTCTTTCCTTTAGTCTGTCCATCAGCCTCTCGCGTTTAGGGCAAAAGCACTTGCAGGACCAGACGTAGTCGTCTATATTGCCAACTAACTTCATTGCCCTCAGTACAAAATGGAGATGGAGTACTCCTTACTTCGAACGCCCTCGCAGTAGTGCAGGCACATCCTGTTGCAGGAATACTATAGAGCATGGCAATTGACTGGGCGCCATCTTTGTGACACAGGGCTGATGTGGCGAAGTCCATAAAGAGTGAAAATGACGTCGGATTGTCTCTTTGAGATTTGTCACCGTTCGGGTTTTGAACCCGGCACCAACGCCTTTCCGGAGCGTTCGCTCCACCAAATCAGCCAACCAGGAAGCTATAGCAGATCGCAGCGAGGACGAA
This sequence comes from Rhipicephalus sanguineus, assembly GCF_013339695.2. Lineage (NCBI taxonomy): Eukaryota > Metazoa > Arthropoda > Arachnida > Ixodida > Ixodidae > Rhipicephalus > Rhipicephalus sanguineus. The sequence continues at coordinate 244,023,717 of NC_051176.1, forward strand.
TGAATCGACAAGTCGAAGCCGCATGCGAAGGATAACACAGAAACGAACTGGCGGATCTCAGTGGATCTTCCGCGCGCAATGTAGCAACGCTGTAGCTGTCCGTCAAGTAGTGTCATTGCACTGCCGAGATGCGCAGTGGCGGCCCCGGGCTTCCAATGCGAGCGCGGGCGATTCACAGAGATTCATTTCGCCAAATGAAGACAGCTGCCGAGAATTAAAGCCGCCCGGCCGAAGGGAGAGGAGGGGGGTGTGCGCCACCGGAGCGGCCGACGTGACACCGCCAGCCTTGGAGCCAAGCCCCGGATTAATAGGCACAATAAAGACGATGAGTTATGGCGCGAATCTATATGCAAAAACGGGGGAGTCGGCGGGGTGGGACCATTCCGCTGCGCCCGTCGTCCACCACCACGAGCGCGTCTCGGGCCGCTTTCCGTTCCTGAAGCCCCGTCCATGCGCGCGCGCGCGCACTAAACAAACCTCGTAAATAGTCCACCGTAAATCTCGGCCGGGACCAGGGAAAGCGAGAATGGCACCAATATGGCCGACAATGAAGGAGAACATCACGAAAAGAAACGGCGGCCGCAAAAGACACAAAGCCGGCCCCGTCCGCCATGCGCGGCGCGGCAGTCGTCTGCGAGCGCAGAGGAAGCGGATGGTCGCGCGCTTTGTTTATTAGGAATAATTAAAGCGGTAGCACAGCTTTGCGCTCCGTGTTTGTTATTGGGCGCCCCGGAGATGCGCATGCGGCTCTTATTCGCGGCCGCAGAATATAACGCTGCTGCCGGCGGCCGCGGAATACACGCGCGCTGAGGATCCCTGATAAATCGCCCGCACAGATTTTATGGCCGTCGCGTGTCTGCGCCCTAAACTAAAGGAAATAACAAAGAGCGAGAGATACTACGAAGAGGAAATGCACTCCTGGATTATCCTCTTCGAGTACCGCATGGCTATACGGTTTCCGTGGGCGTAGATAGATACGCATAAATAGTCGAAGACAGAGCAGCGAGCTATAAAGAAAAAAGCAAGAAAGTGTTGTGCCCTCCCTGGCGAGACCATTTCCGCACCGCATGCGATCGCCTCGCGAGTACGCTGCTTAGTTTTTGTGCCAAGGATACAAGGAATTCGTTGCGGACAGGCGATTCCGCTATGGGACGCTTTAACAGATAGATGATGACTCGACGATCAGTCAGCGACGCTCGGATCATTCCACGCGCGCCACTCAAAACTACGAGAAAAAAATTCATTGCGTAAACGGGTCGCAATAATAGGTCGTTTAGGCACTTCGCGGACAGCAGAATTTTAAGAATTATAAAGAGCGAAAAGCGGGAAAAGAAAAAAAGAAAAAAGAAAAGAAAGAGTTTAATGATGTCGGCAGTGGGCAGTGTCTATTAAACGTTGCAACAAAGGTACTACGGCCCCATTACTCCCGCGTAACCAAAGTTGCTTCAAGGCGAGTCACAAGTTTCACAATGCATATGCCGATACTCGTTGCTGTCATTCGTTGGGGTCGTTAACAGATGGCGGCGCAGTCGCAACGCGATGCAACGCGGGGCTTGTCATGTGGTAGGTTCACTCGCTGTGAGAAAAGAAAGTAGGAAGAAATGTTCTTTTTATTTATATATATAGTCTCAAAACTAAAGTAATGACTACAGAATAAGGCAAGGCACGGCGATTAACCTGACGCTTTGAGTTATGCAACATGACCCGCCCCGATGGTCTAGTGGTTATGGTGCTCGACTGCTGAACCGCAAATCGCGGAATCGAATCCAGGCCGCGGCGGCCGCATTTTCGATGGAGGCAAAAATGCTTGACGCCCGTGCACTTAGATTTAGGTGCACGCTAAACAACAGCAGATGGTCAAAATTTCCAGAGCCCTTCACTACGGCGTCTCTCATAAGCAAATCGTGGTTTTCGGACGTTAGACCCCAACAAATATTATTATTATTATTAGTTATGCAACATGCGATAAGGGACACAAAGAGACGGAAAGATGACTGAATAGGAGTGGCCGGGAAAAAGAAGAACTTCATCAGATGATCGCATGTTAAGCAAAGAAATGCGCTTCTGAAGTAACCACGTCCCCAGTTTCCATAAATTGTATCTGGGCCTCGAAAGAAAATTTGGTTAGGATGATTTATAATTTAATCTGAGCAACACATTCCCTTGACTCGTGCCACATGTGGAGAAGGAAATAGGCCAAGGACAGACGCATCGAAGGGAACAAGAGAGAGAGAGAGAGAGAGAGATAATAAAACGAGAGAAAGGCAGGGAGGTTAACCAGAATTGTAGCATCCGGTTTGCTACCCTACACTAAGGGGAGGGGGAAAGGGAAAGAAATATGGAAAGGAAAGCGGAGAGAAGAGCAGGCGCGCGATAAAATAAATATAAACAAAAGGAAGCTGTAGAGCGGGAGTACTACAGCCTATTCAATAGGCCACTGGCACGCAAAAAGTTCAGTAAGGCCTTAAATGATTTTCGCTGTGCAGACAGTTCGGGTCGGCATTCCAGCACTGACTGTTCCGACAGGGGTCTGTCGTCAAGGTGGGCCAACACAGCAGCTAGCGACAGTCTGTGCGAGCTGTAGCGAGGGCAGCGACAAAGAACGTGGTTTATCGTTTCTTCGCTGTCACACTGGCTGCAAGTAGCACTCTCTGCCATGCCGATTCGGAAGGCAAAAGATTTGGTGAAAGCAACACCAAGCCACAGTCGACAAACGACAAAGCACCGTTGCCTCGAGTAGAGAGAGTCCGGACGGAGGCCGAAGTCGACGACACGGGTCCAGTCTCTGCAGCCGTGTGTGCTGTAAACTTGGTGTGTTCCATAAGGATTTTATGTCTTCATTGGCAATCTCTCGAATTTTCATCGCAGCATCCGTTCTTGATAACGGGATGGATTCTTGTACGCCGTCTTCCTGTGCAGTTCGAGCAGCAGTGTCGGCATGTTCGTTGCCCAATATGCCGCAGTGAACAAAGCAAGCGTTGAACTTTCAACCTTCATTTGTGGTGCTGAATACAATATCGAATAGGACCCGAAATATAAGGGAAACGAAAAGGATGTGCGTGCAGGACATCCATCTTTTCGACAGGCCGTTGCCGTATCGGCGAAGCACGTCGTTGTATCAACGACCTCCTCTGAAAGAATGTTCGTTTCTTGAAGGGAAATGTTTACGGCCATTTGTCAGGAATGAATTCAATAGTCAACTTCGCGCCAAAATCACGACCACGCTGAGATACGAAGAAACACATAGACAGGACGGGCCCCGCTCACTTGCAGCTGTTTATTCCTTGAGGAATACAGGCTAATATACATCCCTTCTCGCCAACGCATGCGCAGCGTGCTCGATCCATCGTCTACCTAATCACACATCTACCTAATCTGTCAGCACATTGTCCCTATTGTGGCTTACGCGTGTTTATTCGAACGTTGTCAAATCTTAAGGCGGTATTATGGACCAAAAAAGCGCGGGAAGTTTTTCGTGGTTTCTAGTCTGACCAAAAAGCTGACACTTGCCTGAATGCGTCATCGCATCACTTTGAAGAAAATGAAATAGCGTGTTTGTAATCATGGCGTATATTGAGTTCCTTTTCTTACACTCTTAAAAAGAAAGTAGCAGTATTGTGATAACATTCACTACCTATGTAGTAACTGCAGGTAGTAATTGCCAAGTTCGAAATTTTATTGCCATGACGCTGACTGCTTACGGTTACTACCTACAGGGAAGTAGTAATACAAATTTAGTAACTTTGCTACCATCACGTCATATATTTACTGGAGCATCGCCTTGATGGTGAAATCCCAGAGGGACGTCTCCACGTATTGCCGTTATTTTACGCTGATCTCCGGAGCTTCCAGCGTAGGTCATCTTAGTTCCGTTGGCGTGACTCCCGAGGCTTACCAAACGTCATTTTAACCGACTGCTGCTGAACGGGCGCATAGCCGGTATGCTCTGGATTTCATATTAGAGATGTCTTGAACTCCTGTTTACTGCGTGCAAGGCACTGCGGCTATAGTCCGTAATCGCTCCAAATGCCCAAGGGATCCGTACCAAGAGGTAACAAAAAGTGACGATGATTAGGCGGTTGGGAAACTGCCAGTGAAAAAGAAAGCGACAGAACAAAATTACCTTACAATAAATGTTGTCGTTGTTGTTGTTGTCGTTGTTGTTGTTGTTGTTGTTGTTGTTGGTGGTGGTGGTGGTGGTGATGGTGGTGGTGTTGAGTACCCTCGAGTCACTGGCGACTCCTAGTGTTACCGTAAATATACATATAAGACCTCCAGTGAGACCCATTTAAGACAAGTTTTTTGGGCTCATCTAGACGTTTCCTTGTGGCATCCAGAATATACCAGCCATATTATGCATGGACAGCCTCGTTTTCTCTTACCTTTCACTTTGGCGAGCATTGCTTATCTCTCCATTGAACCGGTGGCTCGCACGACCGAAACAGGAAAGCTTTAGTTTCATTACCTTCGCTTCGAATGAACATTCAGGGTTGATGTCTCTTACGGCCAATATATTTGTTCTTCTGACATTCCATGGTATTGTCAGAACACTGAGCCAAAACCGTAGCTTAAAAGAATGTGGCTTTTTTCTCTAATATTATCGCAAGGTCCGAGACTCGCACGCATTGTTATCACAGAAAATAGCAGGGCGTTTAGCAGATGAATATTCGTATTGAGTCTGACGTTTCGATGTTTAATAATTTTTGAAGCTCCATCCATGGTATTCTTTCCTAATACTATTACGGAATGTTTTTATATTAACGAAGCATCGATAGAGAAGCAGCACCACTCTCGTGTTTAACGCCCTTGAGATATGCGAGATATGAGCCAATGCGAGATACGACGGAGGTCAAAATTGGCACGCTGTTTTCTGAGTCCCATTGTAGCGAATCAAATCAATTCATGCGTTAATCAAGATAGCGGTATGCGACCGCACTTCGCCGTTTGTGCAGTTGAATAATTAAATCGCGGCAGGCCAGCTGGGGCCGACTTCGAAAGCTTCTCGCTCATATAAGTGCGAAATAATGTTCAAAGAACAAGTGTTATTTGCCATTGGCCAGCCGGCTTCGTTAAAAGTAGGTCCGTCATCAGGATAGCGTAAGAGCGTATTGTGAACACGGGTCCATGGCTCGCGTCGGTACAGTCACTCATTCATTTGCAAATACTGCTTTACGGTTCCTTTAGACTAAGTGTGGCCTTTAAATCGGCATCGCCAGTGCTTGCTTTTTTACCACTCAGCTGGCTACTATATAGCGATAATAGTACGCTAAAGCTTTGTAGTGGTTAACATGGTACCGTCGTTACGCATTTGTCTGTTCTGTTCTGTTCTAACTGTTTTGCTGTGGAGAGGTTGAGGTCCATATTGCCTCGGCTACTCCATATCACGAAGTTATGCAGCGAAAAAAAAAAGAATAATACTGAACGGTACCGAAAGATGAACAATCCGAAAAAAAAAAAACAACATATTAGCTCACTGAAACCACTTCAAATATTATACCAATACACAGTTTGCTTGCAGCAGTTCACACTGTCATAAACTGTTCACCCGCACACCTTCCTTTTCTACTATCAGTATATGCACTAACACATTTCATATAAATCAATCCCTGGCTGTCTATCACAGGCGCTTATCCAGTCCGGTCTCCACTAAAATGTCTGTCAGGAAGATGTTCGCCTTTTTCTGAAGATGCATCTCAGGCCATGGTCCGAGTAATTTCTTTAATGTGAGGGGCCGTCTGTCCAAACTTGCTAATTTTTTCTTTAATTTTTCTCTTTCATTCGCGTATTTAACGCACTCCAAAAGAATATGGCGAACATTTTCTTCTGCTTGACCACAATGGCATACCGGGGAGTTGGATCGATGTATATTGTGCAGGAAGCTGTTTGTGTAGGCTACTTCCAATAGAAGTCTGTGGGTTAAAGTCTCTAAGTGTCGTGGGAGATCTGTCGCTATGAAAAATTTTCTGTGTGGATCAACTTCATAAAGTACTGATTCCTTTGATTTAGGGCTATCAAACCACTTCTCCATCGAACAATGGTTAGCTCCTTGCGTTATAAAATATCCGCCCCAGACACAGGGATTGCGCAATCCCGTCCTTCGTTCAATGCTTTCTTCGCGAGGCTGTCAGCCTCTTCATTTCCCTTTATTCCAATGTGACTGGGTATCCATTGGAATACGATGTTGTGACCCTGCGCTGAGGCATATTCCACCGTTCCTGCAATACATTGCGCTATTTCACCATTTTTGTAAAGTGATCTCGCATTTCTGATTAGCTGAAGGGCAGGTTTGCTATCCGTGCATATCACCCACTTTCATGGCTCAGAATTCTCGCAGATAAGCTTAACTGCTTCAAAGATAGCTACCAATTCTGCTGTCGTCGATGAAGATTTGTGCGATAATTTGTACATTCTCTTTTTCTGTATTTCGGGTATAAGAACCGCACAGGCTGACGCTTCTTCAGTGCATGATACATCTGTATATATCTTCGTTTTGTCATTATGTGTTATATGAAAATGATGAAGTACCATCTGTGCGGCTACTAGAGGCGCCATGTCTGCTTTCTTCCGTATGCCATCTATTTCATAGATAACGTTGAGAAGCGGCAGCGTTCAAGGTTGGTTTTGAAGGTTTCCATCGTTTAAATCCTGATACTACTGCTTGAAATGATGATACACTATCCTGTAGTCTCGTTGCCGTCCTTTGTGTTAGTGCACCAGATAAAGGATGACTTTCATGTTGCGTGAAAATTCTAAATAAATTTCGACATGTTTCTTTAGCTCGGAGTACTGCCAAAGGTGGTTGTCGAGCCTCTGCATACACTAAAGCACTGGAAGTTGACCGTGGCAACCCCAGACATACCCTCAAGCAGGGGCGTAGCCAAGGGGGGGGGGGGGGGGGGGGTGGGGGTTCAAACCCCCCCCCCCGAAATTTTTCAATTTTGCTTGCGCATATATACACGCACACATACAAACGCACGCACAAACATACATAATGTATGGTTGAACCCCCCCCCCCCCGAAAAAAATTTCTGGCTACGCCCCTGCCCTCAAGCTCCTTGCCAATAACAAGTGGAGTCTCCTTTCGGTGGAGGCTGGAAGTCCGTGCAGCAGCGGCAGTGAGTAACTTACGATGGGGCGTATCCACGCAACATGTAGGGCTAATAACGACTCTGTAGTACCGCCCCATTTTGCCCCGCAGAGATGCCGGAGGATTCGAATGGCCTGATTCACTTTTTGTTCAAGGGACTGGACATGAGGCGACCATGTTAGTCTCCGGTCTAAAATCACTCCCAAGAATCTATGAGTTTTTACCATTTGAATAGGCTGGTTTTGCAGAATAATCTGGAAATCTCCAGGTCTTTTCAATGTAAACGGTAGTATGGCTGTTTTAGCCAGACTCAGTGCCATACGTCTTTTTCTTAGAAAACGGTCTACATAATCCAATCCTTCTTGTAAAGTTTGTTGGACATCCAAAAACGATGGACCAGACGTCCATATACTTATATCATCAGCATATACTGAACATCTGATGTTAGGTGGAAGATTATACGGGAGCTGCGCCATGACTGCATTGAAGAGAGTAGGGCTTAGCACGCTGCCCTGTGGCACTCCTTGTTTGACGACGTGTTCTGACGTTGGGCCCTCCTGTGTAACTACAAAAATTTGCCGGTGCCTCAGGAAGTCAGCGATCCAACGCAGTATCTTGCCCTTGAATCCCTGCAGGGCTAGGCCTTCCAGAACGTGAACGTGACTCACTGTGTCGTATGCTCGTTGGACATCAAGGAATACAGCGACAGTGATGTTTCCTTCCGTACGTTGGTTTTCCACATCTGTGACCAAGTCCAAAATGCAGTCCATTGTGCATCTACCTCTTCTGAAGCCGGCTATGCTTTCTGGTAGTAGTTTCTTCATGTCTTGCCGCCATAAAATTCGTTCATTGATCATTTTCTCCATCACTTTCGAAATACTACTTGTCAAACTAACCGGCCTAAACGAATCCAACTGCATAGGGCTCTTCCCTGGCTTTAGCAACGGTACTACTTTCGATATCTTCCAACTTTCCGGAACCTTTTCTTCTTGCCAACTTTTATTGTAAATGTCCAACAGGTGTATTTTTTCCTTTCTCGCACAAATTAGCCAGTGCTGCGTATGTAACTCCATCTGGTCCTGGTGAACTTGTTCGTTTTACAGAAGAAAGCACATATTGGAGCTCCTATGGTGTGAAGCTGTCATCCATATCTGATGAACTGACCGCAGAGAACTTCGTTACAACCGCCGAAGCTGATTCTGCTGAGGATTTATATTCGCTAGTTTGGACGGCCTCTCCATTTCTCAGTATAAGATCGCAAAATTCTTCGGCAATCACACGTTCGCTAACTCCTCGAGACAGCGCTAGAGCCTGTAGTGGTCTCGAGTGGACTACTGGCTGTCGGAGGGCGCGTACCATGTTCCACAGTTGAGGCGCCGAGGTAAATGGAGAAAGTGAGGCACATAAATCTTGCCACCTTTTGGTTGAAAGCTTCTGCAGTTGGTTCTGCATTGCAGAATGGCATCGGCTGCACAAAGAGAGAGAATTGTAAAAGGGTACCATAAGATACAAAGAGGAGAAGTGAATAAAAGAAGCCCGTAGCTTCATTTCGCTCTCTTAATTCAGTTATTATATTGAGTTCGGGATCTTTTTACGGTGTGTGCGGTGGGTGGACTGTCTCCAGAGTGGCAGCTAAACATCGGTGAGTCGGAATTTCACTACGCATTTGTCTCATTGTATACTTTGTATCGGCACAGTGGTGCTGCCACTTCGCGTGTTTCGGCATTCGACGCCCAAATGAAACCAAGAAGTGTTCCAACTCTATCTTCCCCTCCATGTGGTGGGTGGTGTACTACTCGGAGACATTGCAAATAAAAACAAGGACAGGTAAGTAAGTACTCCATTCGGTCACCGTATCTCGAATCATACACGTGTCTGAGTCGAACTGCCAAAAAAATGTGAGATGCCGTGAGGTCTAAATGGCACAGGCGTGGCACGGCGCCGCCAACGGCGGCCGGTGGCAGTGCGTGCGACGCATTCGCGACATCGGCCAGTTGCATATCAAACGAGCATGCGAGGCACGACCACACGCACTCAAGGGGAGCGGAAGGATAACAGATCTCCCGGAAACAGCGCGAGCCGCAATTACGTCAGCTTTCCTGTGAGAACTCGTCGCGCCAGGCGCTTCTTCTCCGCCGGCTGTGAGCGACACGGGGCGGCGCGGCGATCCGTCGAGCACGACGGCCCCCGGCGTCCGGCGACCTTCATTACAACCCGACGTCCGTCCGTCTCCGACGCGGCAGCCACGGGACGGCGTCCGAGTTTCTCGTGGGAGCCCCTCTCCGGCAGATGTCTATCGGACAAGAACAACCACGCATTCTTGGCAGCCGGACCTCGCCGCCGCCGCCGCTTGAGACGCATAAAATGTCGCGCCTCTTCCGGCGTATACGCGCTCGCGAGACCTCGCTCACTTATCAGACGGCCGATGCACCTCCTCGTCTGGGCCGCTGCAAAGAGGTGCTCGAAGCGAGGCAGGAGCGGGTACGATCTAGCACGGTCGTCGAGTACGGCCATTCATGAGCTGCATACGATATTGCGTGATTCATCTCGGAAATCTGACCTGGCAGCGCGTGTATGCCTGATCCGACCGAGCGCGAATCGGGAGGGCTGTTTCGCGCAAGGGTTACCGGAAACACGTGCACCCTGATGAAAGAACGCGCGCATGCGGCACATATGAGATGGCCCTCAGCTAGAGATGGGTCAGATATATACTGTATAATTAGCTCGCGCCCTGTGTGAGATAAGCTTGCCGTATAAACAAAGCAAAATATGTGCGCGACTCTATGGGTATTCGTTGTTTTGAAAGCCCTGTTCGGCTTGTAGTGGAATACGAACTGACTAATGGCTAAGCGACGGATTGAATAAACTAGATTAATCCCTTCTTCCCGCAAACTACACAAACACTATATAAAATACAGAAGGTACGTGATGAGTGGATAACATTTGGAAACAAAAATGAGAGGGTGCTTCGAATCCCGCTTCGAGCTACTTGTGTGTGTGTGTGTGTGTGTGTGTGTGTGTGTGTGTGTGTGTGTGTGTGTGTGTGTGTGTGTGTGTGTGTGTGTGTGTGTGTGTGTGTGTGTGTGTGTGTGTGTGTGTGTGTGTGTGTGTGTGTGTGTGTGTGTGTGCGTGTGTGTGTGTGTGTGTGTGCGCGTGCGTGCGTGTGTTAGGGTGTTAGGGTGCCGAACGCGAAATTGATTCGACATGTTTGTGTTTAATATGCTCAAACCGTCGAGGGCCTTACGTCATTTACAGGTCACTTTAGTTGTTTCGTCTCTTGTTCCACAATATGCAATGATATACAAAGAATTGTGCATAAACTAGTTATGTTCACCTTATTGGCATAACTTAATGTAAATAGCATCTTTACACTAGTGGCTTCAGTAAAACAAGTTACAAAAACGAAGGAGATAGCTGCGGCGGCAGGAGGTTGAGTAAGCAGGTAATCGCAGTGTGGTCGGGCGTCTCTTCCGACCTATGATCGGACTAACGCTAGCCCCTGTAGTCATGCTGATGAAACATTGTCAGGCACATTGTAATAGAATGGAATGTCAGACATCTAAGTTGAAATCTTAAAGATTTTGCGCCTGCGGCGTTGAACAGACTTGAATTTAACAATGGAAGAAGTATTCAGCAGTGGGCATCTGGACGACATATCGCTTTGTGAAAACCTACCAGCAGACTGTCAAAACCATATCTGTAATAGGTGCAAGCAGTAAGCGTGCGTTCGTCTGCCGTCGCCGACAAACTCACCGCAATCGTCGCTGCATTTCTCACTGCGGCAGAACGCCGGGCGTCATAGCTTTCTTTTTACTCTGCTTTTAAATGGACAACTTCCATCTAGTTCTGTCACCCCTACCAGGGTTGCCAGGCTTGGCTACTTTGCGCCAAGTGGCTACTTTTTTGGCCAGTGGCGGCAGAAAAGTCGTCTTGGCTACTTGGCTCCTTTTTGGCTACTTTCTTGTCCCCTCGATTTGAGCAAAATTATCAATATCTGGTGATGTCGCAGCCACTGGTGTTCGAGTGCATACATGGTGCCAAAACATAGCAGCCAAAGCGTGCTTCCTGCTCCAAAAACTGAATTTCCCATTTTGATTACGCGGATAATGAATTTTAATGAAAAGGATGGCGCTGTGGCTTAAGCAGGCATAAGGTTCAATGGTCGATCATAACATAAATATAAAAAGACTACACGTGTATAACCTGCCAGTCAAGCAGGCGTCGCGCACACTAAACAATGCTTTTGGATGCCTGGTCGGGACTCAGCGGGAACTGTTGCATGGAGCCTGTTTTTGCAGATCACCCATTGCTGAACGTGGCTTTAAACCGAAATTGCGCGTGAACAGGAATCTAAAAGGCTCCGTATCCAGGGCTCTGTGCACTCATCGACATTAGAAATAGTATATCCGACATTTCAAGTGAGCAGTGAAAAACCTGGACACGAGTGGAAAAGGCGGTAACACAAGCGCTCACTAATAACAGCTGTTAGTGAGCGCTTCTGTTGCCGCCTTTGCCTTTTGTGTCCCGTTTTTTTCTTCTTTGGTGCTCTCTTTAGAATGTCGTACCAACTCACCCGACAAACAATCCTTCTTGGATATCCGACGAACTGCTTCTATCGTTTCTTAGGCTTAGTACGGACTGCGACTCTGGATTCGTCATCACGGAAGAAATTTTTGCGAAAAAGGGCTTCAATTTATGTTTCAGTGCAGTAACTCATGCCGTAGACTCAATTTTATTGTCGCAACTTCTTGTAATTTCAAGAAAAGTCACGCAAAGTGCGTGGAGAGAGACTCATTTTTTTCAACAGCGCGAACACTATGTCGTCATGCATGAAATGATTGCTAAAGTCAAGAATTTATGCTGAAATCTCCAGAATTATGATTTTAAATTGTTCAGGCAGCACATATTTACAATTTCGCCGGAAGGCTTTTGCATTTAGTCATTTAAATACAAATGTAGAAGTGGATTTCACACATATGCGTGGCTGCTTTTGGCTACACTCTAAGCCGAAACTGGGCAAAATTGGACTAACGGCAGTCGTTAAACCAAAGGATCAACGGTTCGTCCAACAGGGTCTAAATGCGAGACAGTGCGTGTCGTGCGCAAACGCCCGGCAAGAAGGGGACCAACGGGGGGTGTAACTGCGCGCCGATCGCCCGCTGCCGCGCTGCACTTCTCGGCCCTGTCGGCTAGCACGATTACGAGTTACATGGCTTACACGCCAGAGCGAAAGCGAAGCACTATTACAACGAATAGAAGCAGTTATGAGAGTCAAGTTCAACTCGCGCCGGCGCACACAGCGAGCGAGCGCGCTCACCCACGTTTCTTCCCTGTCGAGCTGCCGGACCGAAACAAGTGCAAGCCTTCGAGTCCGGACACCGCGGATCTCTCGCTTCAATTAATGTGCCGGATTAGGAAGAACTGCGAAGAACACTGCCAGCGCTAACAAAAGTAAGCGGTTCGTCAGCGGCTGTATTCCCGCAGAATCACCGGCTACAACTACGAAGCGATATGAAGTAGGCTTCGCTACGTCGTCGGCACCAAGCCGACCGGCGGCCGGTGCGAGTTCGTTGCCGGTGCAGGTAAAAGAAACGTTGCGTAGAATTTGTTTCACAGAGAATAATGTCGTCTGGAATAAAGTACAGTTCAATCTGTGTCTTTCTCTTCATGCGACAACTGTTGTCAAACATCTAGCGTGAAGGCGAGCGCCGATACGAATCAACGTGCGGCCGGCGGTGTACAGCGAGCGACTTACGAGCACGGTGAAAGAACCGTGCCTGCGCGCCGTCTCGTCGTTGTAGGTATACATATATCTACATCACTCCGTAAGACGTCGCGGACAGCGGACATCTATTTTTCATTTGTATGTAAAAGAACGACGACGAAAACTGCACAGGAGACGCATCTTGTGATCGCCAGCGGTCGTACAACTCAGCCGTGCTCCTCGTAAAGGCCTAACGACGTTGTCGGCAAGAAGCCGGCATCGGTGGGGCGCCTCACTGCTTCGCCGGAGTTCCTGCATAAGTGCCGCTTCTATGTTTGTGTGTGCATAAGTGGATTTTACGGACTTGTGCACCAGCATTGGTTCGGCCGACACGATAGAGTACCAGCTGATAATTCGAATTCGCTGACTGAAAGAGCGCTAAAAATCCGGCGGGTTCATATTAAAAGATCGGTGTGTTGCGGTTCTAACATTGAGCCCACGTAAGTTTACACGTACGCTGCGAATGTTTATTGTTTTTATTATGCCGAACAGAAGTCTGCCACCTGCACAACATGGGAGGTCAAGATACTGTGCCTATATATAGCCGATGGTTGGTTTTCGGCTGTGTAGCGCGGGCGGTAGATGCATGGTAGGTGCGTGTGGTGTTTATATTGCAATGGTTGTGTGTTGTTGTATATTTGTATACACGTGCCGCAAACACTGCATCATTCAATGCTGATTCAGTTGGAAATAACAAGAATTACGCCAACATAGCGAAGAACCGCCATCTTTTTTTTTTTTTTCTCGGTTAGTTCCGACGGTTCAACTGTTAGACCCTCGGGAGCATTCTACGAGGACCAACATTTAAACCAACTGGAGTAAGTGCTAGAGAGTAAAAGTTGAACCCTTGTAGTTACTCCCGCAGTTGGTCCAAAAATGGTTCAAAATCTGTGGCAGCCCATTTAGACCCCTGAAGGACCAATGCCATACCCCATTTTAGTCCTTTTCGGCTTAGAGTGTACTTTTACCGCCCTTGGCTCAAGTTGGCTACATTTTGGCTACTTTTAAATTTTCTGGCTATTTTTTGTATTTTCGACCTGGCAACCCTAATCACTACTGCTGGTTACTAATCTATGACTCCTTGTCATCCCGACCCGTGTCTTGATAGTGGTGCCGTACTATAATACAGGTGATAAACCTTTATGAAAACGCGGTCTAAAGCATGGCAATGCACTTAATGACAGTTTGTGCTTGGCAGTCAGTCACTTCGTACCTCTTCCATTTTATTTCACCACCGTCTCAAACACCGGGGACACTCTGCGAGAGAATAATACATTGCAATGGAAGTTTATTTGATGCGTTGCATACATGCATGATTAGATATACAGCATTACTATTTATTCATTTTTTATTATTTGATATGAATACGCAAACACACAAGGACAAAGAGGAAAAAGGAGGGAGCAGATTCACAACTACCACTTAGAAGGCCACAACGTCTACCTAATCTTTCGGGAAGACGGCTTAAGTAGAGGTAGTGACGATGGTAGCCAGCAAAGAGGAAAGGAAGGAAGAAAATAATAAATAAACAAATGTCAGTATGAGTGTTTGGATAAGAAGCCGCTGTGGAGCAACAACTTCCCTAGGCTTCCACCTCTTTTAACGCGAGCAACAGTGAGTCGCGCGACTATTCACGGAAACAGTAAAAAAAATCCCGCGATATTGGCCGCAAGATCGAGCAGAGTCGGTACCTAGCGGCGAGCGGAAGCAACCCCGTGGTGTGGGTGGCTCCTTGCATCGTCTGCTAGCCACACCGTGTTCGCATGTGTGCGTATACGTCATGCACGTCCTCAGAGGATGGCTTATTCCATTGTGCTAGCACAGTATAAAGTACTTGTACGCATGCCCACACGATATACACAAGCATTTCGCCTTTCGAGACTTGTATGGACCCTAATAAGGGAGCGCATTCACGTGTCGGTATGGCGCTACGTCTAACCATCGTACCATCCATTCGCCACAATCATTTCAATGTGGGTGCCACTTTGTCGTTCAAGCAGATCACAGCATTTGGCGTCTTCCTAAACGAAGTGTGAATGTCGAAGTAAATTTCCAACCTTCTCCCCACTCCCTCTTGATTCCAGAGCAGAGCTCTCTCAGCTGCGTGGCCGCTGTCAGTTGAAGAAGGGAGTGGAAGGTTGGCCGTAGCTGCCTTGCCTCATATCGTAGTTGTTCACACTTCTCAAGGATGGAGACGACTCTTTTCTTTGCAAAACAACTAGATATTTATATACAGGGTATATATACAAGGTTACATGGCAGCTATGTACATTGGAACTTTCGCAACATCATTCAGCAGAGCCGACAAGTGCATAGCACCGCTCCTGCGACAAGAACAGTGAGTCGCGCGACCCACTCCTGCGACAAGAAATGGTCTATTGAAGGGCGTATTGTTCGAGGAGGGAGGTGCGGCTAGCGAGGTAGCATGCGCGCCTATGCCGGCAACAGCGCATTCGGCGGCATCATCCCCATCTTATAATATGTCCGTTCAGGTCGGAAAACGGAAGCGCAGCCGAGCCAGCGAGGTTTTTGGGAGGAACGGGGGCCCGCTCGGCGGTGAACCCAACGTGATTTCAGGGAGACAGCGCGAAGATGTTGTGCGGGCGGGTTTTACCCGAAAAAGCAAGTACTTGAAAGGGGAGACGACAGGACAAGCAGACCAGCTTCTCAAGTTGGGGGAGTGCAGTGTGGCGCGTCCGTCAGTACGCGGCTTGGGGCGCGTTGTAGGTTCCAGTTGTCATGCACCTGACCCTGAGAAACGTGCGGTGAGCAAAGTTTTGAGTTCGCCGGCCACAGAAATGGAGCCCCGGGACGTACTAGGTTTGTGTGGACACTACCTAAGCTACGGGAAAAATTACGCGGGAGTAGCTAGGCCGCCCACTGAACTAACGGGAGGACGAGTTCAGAACCGAATTCTAGGTTCCGCAGAGGCTGAGGGGGTGTCTCGACGGCACGAGGCCGCACTGTGTGAGGCAGCACCATTGATAAGATCAGATCTCGAAAAGCCATATTGGCTCTTCAGAAACGTGTTCGCAGCCGCCACTGAGGCCTGCCTGTCGCAACGCGCGGAGAACGGCGCTGAGACGTCGATCGCGTTTGAGCGCCACGGGTTTTCTCCAACGCAAGCCCGCGAGACCTTTGCAGTCAGCTGGGATCCGAGAGTTCAGTCTCTGGCTCTTCAACGCATAGATGACCGTGGCCTCTGGCCACCACCCACTATCATCCCTGACGCGAACACACTGTCAAGGGCACCTAAGGGGCGCTGGGGATATGGCAGCGGTGCTTCAGGGGCTGATAAGACGCGAGAGGACTAGGCACGCAGTGGACACTCGTGTAGTTAACAGTGACGTGCGAGAACTCTGAGACATTTGATCAGCACTATGTGTTGAAGTGTGCGTGTTTCACTGAAGTGTATTTTCTTTGTTCCGTGGCTTTCCAAGCATTCGCAAGTTTTCTTGTTGTTTTGATTTGCTTGTGTTCTTTTGATTTACTTGTGTATTCAGTGACCTCGGGTCATTTTTGGTTTGTTTTGTGATGATGGCGTCCGTCCCGCACAGCTTAGAAGGAGCAGCCAAGGGGATACGGTGCGTGTTGCGGAAACGCCTCTGGCGTTCCAGAAACCGAGAAGCGCGGCCGCGGGCTCGGGTGACATTTTAGCGCCGTCCCTTTTTTTTGTTGTTGTTATTCACGTAGCTACATTGGAGCGCGTACGTGAATCTTAGGAAGGGCGTGTAAGGTCCAGCGTGTCGAGAAGGGGGGGGGGGGATAGTTGCGTCTTTCCCCGAGAAGGCGGCTTCCAAGAAGCCAGCCTCGGGGTCGAGGGTCGAAGCGCAGCGACGCCCGATTCGAATGTAGGAAGCGCGGGGACAAAAGAACACTCCCCCGCTGCCCATAACCGTTCGAACAAAAAGACGCGCCCTATTGACCATCGGTTTAACGACCAGCGCAGCGGCCCGCAGCCCCGCGGGGGTCCGCGAAGCGGTGCGAAGCGGTGCGAAGGAAGCCAAGACTGTGACACCGTAAATCTCGCATAGGATCCGTGGACGCCTGTCGTCCACGGAGACGAGATGTCGCCGAGGACGGTGCACGTGGCACAGATAAATCTCGCAAAGTGTCTGTTAAAAGCCTGTCAACGGATGCGAGATGTTTCCGAGGAGGGACGGCATGGCTCAGCTAGTTAACCGGCTGCACAGTGTATGAACACGATCAGGGTATACTTGAACGACGCCACCATCGTGTATGTTCTTTTGAGTGCACTTCTGAGAATGTTGTTTGCCGGACGTCTTCCACCTCTCTCTCTCAGGCAGGTGGCTCAAAAGGCTTCAGAGAGAGAGGGTGGAGGCCTCCGGCAGACCAATATACAGTCGGCCCAATAAGCGGTCTGAGTGATTTTGATTTGCCGTGGGGAAAACTGGGAGGAGCAATGATGGTGTTAAAACCTGGCTCCCGGCTCCTCACGGGGGTTCTTGTCGCAGGAGAGGTGCTATGCACTTGTCGGCTCTGCCGAATGATGTTGCGAAAGTCCCAACGTACATAGCTGCCATTTAACCTTGTATATACCCTGTATATAAATATCAAGTTGTTTTGCAAAGAAAGGAGTCGTCTCTATCCTTGAGAAGTGTGAACAACCACGATATGAGGCAAGGCAGCTACGGCCAACCTTGCACTCCCTTTTGCAACTGACAGCGGCTACGCAGCTGAGAGAGCTCTGCTCTGGAATCAAGAGGGAGTGGGGAGAAGGTTGGGAATTTACTGTCGAGGTGTGAATGTAGAATTTTAGCGACACCGTCTCATAAAGTGTTCGCGATTTCGACATCCTTGTGATACCGCAAAGCATGAACTAGCATCTGCAGAGGCCGGTTCGCGGTAAAAAAGACCTCAAGCCACGCATTTCTATAGCGGTACACGAATTCGTGCAAACAGAAAAGCAGAGTGCACAAAGTTCTACTTCATCTAAATGCGCAGAAATATAGGCTCTCTTTTTTTGTGGCCGCTAGAGCAAGAAGTAAATATTTAATTGGCTCAGTCGCACAGCACTATTTATGTTGTGGTATAGGCAGAACACAAGTTAAACATGTGCAAATAAAGCAAGAAAAAATGTCGAGCACAGTGCAAAAGACGACTGTGACCGAAGGCCAGTAACCCATTTGATTGACAGATTGCACTTCTCTCACACGTAATAGAAACGTTAGGCCGGCTTCGTAGATTAACGGAGCAATGGAGGGCGTATGTAACACCATGAGGCTGCAGTCAACGCGCTTTATTCTCCGACAATCGACTCAAACCGCCTGCGGCGAAGCGCCGCTGCGTACATTTGTATACGCGCCGCCGATCGGCTATCCACACTAACGCGGTGACGGTGCTGCCACCTATAGCCCGACCTCGCGGCGAATACACCCGGCGGTAAAAGTTTGCCGGGCATGGGCTATGTTAATTTCTGCTATGTTAATGCATGGCGCTTCTATTCTAGCGGCTAACTGTAGGTCTCAAGAATTGCTGCAGGCTGGAACGTTTCATTGGAGGCTATATGTTCCCAAACAAAGCAAGACTATAGCTTTCTCGGAAGTAAGCGAGCCGAAGCAGAGATGAATCATAGTCTCTCTTTTTTCTTGTTTCTTTTATTTTGTTCTTCAGCGCGCCTCGGTTCAACATGTCGGAAAGACTTGCTCTACATCATACTAGACCATAATATCATCCTGTTCAAAGTCCATTATACAGGACTAAAAGGGCCAAATACGAAAATGCTTTAAATCTTACTTGTCGCCATTTTAAGGACGTGCCAATGTCACAGCCACACATGGCCGTAGCAGTGTCAGTAGTACTATTAGGCCTTAATGAGAAGCGAATGGGAATAACAAAGTAGAACCCCTCTTACGCTTAATGATTCGAGATTGCTTGCGATGGTGACGTATCTGCAGGCGCGCAATGCCGCGCTCTCTGGGAATGAATCACACCAGTGCGTGTCACGTGCGCTGGCCGACAGTAGAAATGAAAATGAAATCTTCTTTTGATGTGAGGGCACGGATTGAGTAAGCGTGCTATTTTATACATTGTTGTCCTTAGCTTGCTGCAGGCGTTTATATCGGGTGTCCCAGCTAGCCTGTGCCAAAGCTTTAAAAATGCAATATTAGAAGCAGGCGAGTGAGATCAGTTGCACATTGATAACAGCCATCTCGCGCACTACAGACAATTTTTTTGTTTGTAATTAATTAATTAGTTAATTAGAATTATTTAACTTGCTAAATATTGACTTTCGACAAGAAATGGAATTTCCAAGTTCGAGAGCGTCTTCAGAAACCCCCATTGCATTATTTGCGATAAAGAAAGTGTCACGTGCATCACTTTTTACAAGCTGCAAATCAATCTCGCGAAATACTAAACACACACACACGCGCGCGCGCGCGCGCGCACGTGATTAGCGCATTTGCGCGCCGCGATCGTGCTGCTCTCAACCGTGGTTTGAGCGAACGAAATCAGCTGCGGCCGCGACTCGCCGATTCTGTTGCAGCGTTAGGCCGATAAGTTGGCGGTGGTTTCTTGGCCCATGTCAGTCAGTTGGCGCGCGTGAGGGTGCAATTTGTAGCGAGCGCGGGCCAAGAGACCACCGCCAACTTATCGGCCTACCGCTGCCACGGAGCCGGCGAGTCGCGGCCGCAGCTGATTTCGTTCGCGCAAACCACGGTTGAGAGCAGCACGATCGCGGCGCGCGAATGCGCTAGTCATGTCGTTTTTTATTTTTATTTATTTGTTTGTTTGCATTTCGCAGGCTTTCCTTGCAGTTTGTAAAATATGGTACACGGGAGACTTTCTTTATCGCAAGTAATGCAATGGGGGTTTCTAAAGACGCTCTCGAACTTTGCAAATCCCATTTCTTGCCTAAAGTCAACATTTAGCAATTTAGTTATATAATCCTAATTAACAGATTAATTAATTACAAAACAAAAAATGTCTGTAGTACGCAAGGTGGCTTTCAGCACAATGCAATTCATTTCATTCCCCTGCCTATAATATAGCATTTTTTTAAACCTTGGCGAAAGATATCTGGGATACCCGGTATATTCCAGCATAACAAGTTGTTTTTTTTTAACCATGCTGTTCTCCCACCACGACAGTTTATTCGGGATGGCATTGCATAAAATGACAAAAAGGTAACCAAAGGCCGCAAAGAGCTTCATTATTACATACATCATTTTCTAGCAAAGTGGGCAGGATGTTGCTTAGACAGATTTTCCTGGTATATATAGTGGATACTCCTGTACACGCAATTTGAGCGCATCCTTCGATCCCGAAGCCGCTCAGACTCATGGCTTTCTTGACTTTATGCGCATAATCGAAACTTTGTTCTATTAACTTCCAAGAACACGTACGCATTTTATAATGGCATTGGCAAACAAATACACTTCGCAACAAGGATAATAATATCTGGGGTTTAACGTCCCAAAACCACCATATGATTATCAGAGACGCCGTAGTGGATGGCTCCGGAAATTTCGACCACCTGGGGTTCTTTAACGTGCACCTAAATCTAAGTACACGGGCCTCGAACATTTTCGCCTCCATCGAAAATGCAGCCGCCGCGGCCGGGATTCGATCCCGCGACCTTCGGGTCAGCAGTCGAGTGCCATAACCACTAGACCACCGTGGCGGGGCGTTCGCAACAAGGAGGACAAACGGATGATCCTGGAAATTTCTGCTGCCTTGTCTAGAAAGCCAGCCAATAAGTATACCGTGCGCATCACCAGGCACGTCTCTGAGTGCTTATCCCATACAAGCAATGAGTGCTCACTAGGCTAGCACCGTCAGAAGGACACGGCACGCCGAAACAAGGTGCACCTTTTCCTTTTAACACTAACGAATAGACTGGTGGTATCATGCTTCCTACATCTCCTCATAACACACAGTCAACAGCTTAATTGCAACTAATAACATGACGCCATATATGACCAACTCCCAACACGACACATATGCAGCAACTCGTAGCACAACACGTACAGCACACTTTCGCGGTGTTACTCCGTGACATTTAGGGGCATTGCAGATGAAGCCCCATGTGGTGCTTCATGTCGATTCCTTCAAGGCACGCTAGCTTGAAGTTAAAGAGAAAAAAAATGTGGCACAGCGCGTGTGAGGACCGCAAGATGAAGAGCTCTTGGTGTATGCGCTGATCGAATTGCACGTCGCTACAGTGTTGTACGCTCCAGAAGCGTAGCCAGAATTTTTTTTTTTTTGAGGGGGGGGGGGGAGGGGTTCAACCATCCTCTTTTTTTATGTTCGTGCGTGAGTTTGTATGTGTACGTGTATATATACTAAGGCAAAATCGAAAAATTACGCGGGCGGGGGGGGGGGGTCACCCCCCTCCTCCCCTTGGCTACGCCCCTGGCACGCTCCACACGGCTGTATGAGGTTGCGTTGGGAAGCGACACCTCACCTTCGAGAACAAAGATTCCTTATGCCGAGAACAAACGCAGTACCACGCATTATACGAGCGTCGAGGCCGCACAATAGTTGCAGCCATTTGATCGACGCCCACGGTTCCACGTACGCGTCACAGTCACTGGATCTTTCTGCGAGCCTGCGCGAAGAATGCGTGCTTTATCGACATTGTTGCTCTATCATGACTGCGTTGCTTTACTACACGTTCCAACAATGACTCTTGAATCTCATTAAAAGATGGCGAGAGTGAGAACACGTGTGTGTGTGTGTGTGTGTGTTTAGAAAGCGGGGAAGGGGGTAGAGTGCTTAAGTGTAGCGGTAAAAACCAGCAGCAGGAGACAAAGGGGGAAGGCGAGCGGCAAAGAAAGCCGCCGCAGACTCGGCGAGCGGAACTTTGACTCGGAATGAGCGCGGCGCCCTTTTAGCTGCCGGCCAGGTCTTCCCTTTGTAACGGCGGCCGGGTCGTTTTCGTTTCCCCGCATGAAAAGCCGTGCGCCGAGAATCATTTATATTCGAGAAACATTTCGTCGCTTTGAATTCGCTCGGCTTCATTCGGAGCGTATCCGTAACTCGTCTCCGCCAGAGTTCGTCTTTCTCCCCGCGCGTCACGCAGTCCGGGCCAAACAAAAGAAATTTCGGTTTCCCACCTTTTGTTTTCTGCAAGCGGCGCACAAAGCCACCAGTTTCCACGGGACAAAACCCAAAACCGATGGCGATCTCCGGAAAAACAGAAAGCGGAAAAAGAGAGAAATGGAGGTGGCTTAAAGGAACAGGGACTGATAGGAAAAAAGAAAAAAAGAAAAGCCGTGCCAAAGGCAGCCAAAGAAGAAAGCGAAAAAAGAAACAAGCGAGGATCGCCTCGAACGTCTCGTCGTATTCAAATTTCGGTTTCCGCCGCGAAAGGGAAAGGCGGATCGCCTTATAACAACGCGGCGGTGGCCACCATCATTTCTGTTCTGTTTTCTTTTTTTTCCTAAATCGTCTTGCCCAACCGCCCTCATCCAGAGGCTCCTTTTTTTTTCTTTACGCAGTTTTCATTATTCTGTAGCGGAGTTGTTGTCCCCTCTACTCACTAATTTCCTTCTTGCTCATTCATCTCACGTGTACCCATTTCCTGGCGTCCCGTTTCATCATCTTTGCATCGCTCGTCGCCTTCCTTTTTCTAGACTGGCCCCTCCTCCACGTTGGTCCGCTCCCTTGTTTCTACCGCGCTTCTTTTTTTTTTCTCCTTGTCTTTCGTTTTTATTTCTACCGTATCTTTTGTTCGATTCAGAGTCGTAGAAACAGTGAATGCTAGAGTGTCGTTAGGGAGTTATACCCCTGCATTCACGTTTAATGGTGCCGCCCGTAATTTATCACGGAATTGTTTCTCTTTTAGCTAGAGCCTTTTGTTTTCGGTGCTATGCCTCGATATTTCTT
Source organism: Rhipicephalus sanguineus (assembly GCF_013339695.2). Taxonomy (NCBI): domain Eukaryota; kingdom Metazoa; phylum Arthropoda; class Arachnida; order Ixodida; family Ixodidae; genus Rhipicephalus; species Rhipicephalus sanguineus. The sequence continues at coordinate 244,046,420 of NC_051176.1, forward strand.
TTTTCTCTTCTCCTACCCTCTCTCCTTACTGTTATCCGCACACCCCTTTTTATTCTTCGTGGCGCCTAACCAAAAGCCGTCGCAGCCGCCGACACCGAGGCGCGTGCGGAAAAGAGAGAGAGTGAAGGGGAGGACTGAGGGTAAAAAAAAATATACAGCAGTTGTGAGGGATGTATTCCGAGGGAGAGAAGGGAAAAAGGGAGGGGAGACGACGAGGTAAGGAACTATACACGTGCTTGTACACACGCACGTACGTGTGTAGAGAGGTGCGCACCGGCGCGCGCGTAGTACATGCTCGACAGGGCTGACGCAGGACACGGCTATAGGGTATGAGATAGGCGAGGAGGTGACGTGAGGGGAGAAAACGGGGCAAAAGCGCGGCAAGAGACGCGGGAGACAATGAAACCACCTCCGAGATTGAGAACAATGACTCTGATTTCAGAGAGACATTCGCCGGGGCAACAAAACAAACCCGTGTTCTTCTTCTTCTTCTTCTAAGGCGACCAAGACGCGCATCGCGCGCGCGAGCAAGGAGCAGCCGTTGACGGGGCCCCGCGGCCGCGCGCTTGCGCAAACAACAAAACAGCAGCGGCTGCAGCAGCAGCAGCAGCGACCGAGTGTGGGCGAGGACGGGCGAGCGAGTGCAGTCGGCGATGCTGATGACGTTTGCTGGCGGCAGTCGGAGACAAAAGAGGCTTTGCATTGCGTTATTAGAGCGAACGCGCCGACGGAGACACGAACGCTGAAAGGGCATTGTGAGCTGCTGACGACAATTGGTCAACCGTCGCGCAGAGAACGCTCTCGAGCCGTCGAGCTCGAAAGACGAAAAAGAAGCGAGTGGAAGAGGAAACAAAAGTTCCACCTTTTGGACAGTTCCTTTTTTTTTTTCTCTCGCGTTGGTTTTTTCTCTCTTTTTTTTCCCCCACACTGTTTCTCTCTCTCTGTCTTTTCGCAGTAATGAAAGGCGCAAAAGGGGGCAAAATGCACGAAGGCGTGGTTCTGGCACGCATGCGTAGTCCCTTTCGCACGTCGTACGCCCGTTGCTTTAACCCTCTACGATGTCCTTCCCATTAAGAAGGGGATTGATGTCCCGCGGCAGCGCGTATTTCGGACGTGCTCCGCTGACCAAATATCGCTCGGCGCGCTCAGCCGTTGAGAACAGCACGCGAGCATTCGCTGCGACAGCGTCTGCAGATATTGCAGCTGTCGAGACGACGACTGCATTTAGCACCACTTGATGCGACGTACCCATTAAAAACGCAGATGCATTCATATCTAAGCTCGTTGCCGGAAAGCAAGTGACATATCAAAGTGACAAACCATGATCTTCCGCCAATGATTCAGGAAAACTGCGTTCATGTTGACGTCGCTTAATGTACTCGCATAAGAAGAATCACATACAAACCCAGTGACTCAGTGACCAAGTACAAAAACCACTGAATGGCCGCATAGGCGTAAGGGAACACGCATACAAAAAGAGCGCTGAACTTGCAACTGCAGCTTTCTTCGCTTCCACAAGAACTAACGCATGCTTGGTCATTCTGAACACAGCGGGGGGGGAAGTAAACAGATCTTTGCGAAGACGTTAAAGCCATTTTCTTTCTTATAGCTGCAACAGCGATGGTGGACACACATATAATTTAGGGTGTGATTTCCACGTGTGATACGCTTTGACAATCTCGCGCGTTGCATTTCTCCACATGCAGGGATGCCGGCAGTGTGTGCAACCGTGCACACACTCCCGGCATCCCTGCACGTGTGTGGAGAAATGCAACCGCACATTTCTTTTAATGCAAGATCATCGTCTCGTTCATGATGGAGTGAAATTTGTATGTGCTCACGTAATCCGTCTATTAACGCAACGTCCCGTATGACCGACGCAACACGTTCCACATGTCGGCGGGATTATGTTTATTGAAGAGTAATTCTTGGCGTGTGTCTGGCCGCTGTATTGTAGTTTTTACGATTGACGGGCGCACGTTAACCGAAACCAGAATGTTCAAAGGAAGGAAACTAATTGCACACCTTTACTTCATGGAATTCTTAATTGGTTGTGCGAAACACCATGCAAATATGAGATAATTATTACCATGCGAAAGCACATCATAGCCATACCCCCCTACCGGTCCGTGAGAGGAGCGGTGGTATCCCGGCGTCTGCCTTCTGCATATAATCTCAATGTCTGCTCACAGACTATCAGCATTAGTTAGCACTGGCTGATGCTCGCTTGTGTTGGGGAAATGATAGCTAATGTCGGCTAGTATTGACTAACGTTGGCTATGTAATGGATAATGTTGGCTATAGTATTGGCTAAATACGGCGAAGTGATCGCTAATGGTGGCTTCCTATCGGCAAACGTCGGCTACTATTTCTATGTGTTGGGTGAATTATGTCTATAGTGTTGGCGCTCCGCTGTTATAGCAGCAAGCAGCAACAGCGTCTTCATTCAGTCTCAGTGTACTGAATGAGTTTCCCACCACTTGTATACACTATTTCAATCTTTCGGGTATGTGTGATGCTTCAGCATTCGCCGCCCAATTCTTGCCGCCATGAGAGCGGAAAAAGAGGTTGATGCTGAGCGAAGGGATCAAAAGGAAATATTATGCGCCTTAATATGCGTCGCAGTCCATTTGCTGTCGTACATGCATGCGAGACCTGACTCGACTCTACGCGACTTTTTTCTTTCTTGTCTTTTCTTCTTTTCCTTCAGTTTTCCTTCTTCTAACCTTGCTAAAGTAACCTTTATTTTTAACCTTATTCAACGGGGTATCATAAACACTGAACAGCTCTGCCGCGGGGTCATCGAGCCAGGTTTATTCGTTCAGTCACCTACACACAACTGCTCAATAGTTTGTGTGATCAGGGTAACAGTTTTTGTAAAGTGTTTTTCAGATTCACAGGAATTAGCCCTGCCGCGTTTGAGTACAGTTTAGAATGGTAAGTGTATCATATTACACAAGTTTGTTTCTTTGTTGCGGTTGTGTTGCCAACAAATGTCGCCATTGCCGCGAAAACCAAGTGAAAGGTCGAGAAACCGAATGGCATTACTTCCCATCAACAGTTACGTGTTACTACTTAATTGTAAGGGCATTACATGAGACTAACCAGAACCCTTAAAGGTGCATAACTGTACAGAGTACATTCGGACACACTTACACGGAACAGCTAGGTATGAGCAGCGAATCCAGCGTGTCGTATGGCATATGTAGAGAACCTTGATTATAAATTGCCACGAATGAGGCATGTAATCCGCTCGTCATTTTCGTTGCTATAAATGGTACAGCCATCGGTTTATGGGTTTTTCTATACTCTTTTGCGCACCGTTCATTGCTTAAGAATGTAGACGATTTGGGGTGATTGGAAGCTTATACCTTCCCTGCACTCGCTATGTGGTGCGCTGCGATGCTTCAATGACAAGCAGCAAATGTGTGAGTCTTACACGAGTTACCTGTCTGTGGCGCTTACTGGCAACATGCTGGTGCTCCACGCGAACTATGCGTGCTCATCATGTCACCGAACCCTTAGTAGTTCACGCGTGCTAAATTTAAGATATCATGTAAGTGCTTGGCTCTACGTTGTCCCTTACAAGTTAGCTGCACGCTTTATTAGCGCTGACAGCACTTTAGTGCTTCAGTTAAACATATTTGTGCAGCCGGACTGGACAAAAATTACATTTATAGATGAAAAAAGGCGCCGCCCAAGCACTCCGTACAGATTGTTGGCCAGCGAAGCTGTAATATGCGGCCCCGGTGTTTATCACTGGGTTAACCCCGAAGATTCATTAAAGTCTTTCTCAATTATTGGTCACGTCTCTCCAGAACTCTTAATTGGTGTTTGCCGCCCGTGTGTTCCCTTCTTCATTTTTAGTGGACCAGTGGCGAGTAGTGGGGCCCGTCCAATTTTTGTGGCGCATACTATATGTGCCACGAAAATTGGTCGAGCGCCACACATAGGACGGACGAATTTTGGTTTCGCCTAGCCATATATACGACTTCGCTCTAAATCTAGTGGTCACTTACCAGCTTCGGAAACGGGTCACTTCTCAAAGCTCAGTGGGCGATTCAATTAAGACGCGAGAAAAATCTTATAAGCCGTCCAAGGCGCCCGACATATTGCCGGTGAGATCAGCGTTTCTCCTGTAAGTGTTCTGCTGGGAGTGCTTGTTAGTGCGCCTGTCGAAAGAGGAAAAATCGGGAGCAGGAAGCAGAATGAACGGAATGTCCAGCGGAGCCGACTCTCATGAGCGAGTCGCAAGTACTTTTCCCGCTCATAATGGCCGCCGTCTCAGGACGAAAAACACCCTATCAATACACACCGTATTCGGTGGTCGCGTACGACGTTAACCATCAGGTTGTTATATCGTGGCAATTATTGTGTCTTTCTCAGGCTGCTTCACAAACCAAGTGAGGTTAAGCTTGACGGCCAGCCGGACGTGCACGCAAAATAAATCAGAAGCCCGCCGGGGGCCTTCAACGAATAGCTTCAGCGCCATCAAGAGCATACATTAACTTACTGCGCGACCAGACGCTTCCGGCGCTCCCTACAATCAGCATCAATTAGCCTGCATAGCACGCGGTTCATATAGGCGTGCTTGCTTACGATAGGCGAAATAAAACCACATCGGAAAGAAAAACGAAAGAAAAAGGAAAGAAAGCCGGTTGAAGTGCTGCTTATATGTTGAATCCACGCTGCTGACAGAGCGAGGCTCACATGTTGCGCAGAAATCAAGAAGCAAGGGCGCTGTTAAAATGAAACATTCGGTCTGCGTGATTCTACGTGCTATAAATTGTCCGTCGCATGTTCGCATTCGCTTCACCATTTCTTCGTGTTCTTTCCGGCGCTTCGTGCCACTGGCGCTCTGTTTAAACTCTGTTCACATTTGCCCACCGGGTCTCACGCGTGTCCCACGCGCGAGGGGTGCTCCTAATTAGCGCCCTTAGCACCGGTGTCCATCTCTAGAAATAGCTGCCGCCGCCTCGCAGAGTTGAGGGAAGGGTGCGCGCAGGCGAGGGTCGGCGCACACGGAGCGCGCGCGCGCGTACCGTTAAAAACCCGAGACGCTGGCGCCGAGTGCCTCTCGCTGTCATTGACGGATTGCGATCCCCCGCCAGTCTGTCAAGAAGACCGCGCGCGCTCTCGCGAATAGGAGCGGCGCCACCCAGCGGACACGCGAGCAGAGACGTCACTGGGTCGTCGTCGTGCCAACAGAAGAGGCTGCCGCCGAACGAAAAGCGTGCGGCCGGCGGGGCGCCGGCCAAGCCAAATATTGCAGGAAGTCTGAGCAAGCGTAAACAGCAGCTTGCTCTTTTCACGGTCTTCCGCAGCGACTACCGCTATATAGAGGCGCGCCCAACCAGTGATCCGCTCGGTGGATGCAAATTGCTCTGTCACATCTGGGCCCTGCACGCCCAACTGGCTCCTGCAGCCAACGCGCAGAATGGACTGCGCCGGTGCTAATCCACGCGGAAATTTGCCTGCACGCTCTCCTTTTGCTTCTTGCATCTTCCTCCCTCTTTCCTAATTGCGTCCCTCGCACCGCGATGACTGGCAAAAAGGGAGCAATCTTGGCGACCGCGTGACAAGTTTATCGCCACTTATGGTTTTCGATTTTTGCGAGTCCAACCCACGAAGCACATGGACCTCGTCTCATTCACGGCAACGTTGTCCGTAAAGAAACAGTAGTATTGATAAAATACGGCAGCAGCTGAAACCCACTGTGCACGGGAATCGGTGTAAGCGAAGCTTTGCCAAGACTGCTAAGCAAAACGATACAAAATTTTAATTGTTGGGGTTTAACGTCCCAAAACCACGACATGATTATGAGCGACGCCGCAGTGGAGGGCTTCGGAAATTTCGACCACCTGGGGTTATTTAACGTGCACCTAAATTTAAGTACACGCAGCTTGATAAGCGTCCTAAATGCAGCTTGATAAGCGTCAGCTGGAACCTGATGCTGCGTTTGTCGCGGACGAAAACGGCGGCCACGACGTAAAGATGCCGCTAGAGACGAGGATTTGTTGCCATGGTGATCGGAAGAAGAAATTAGGTAGGAGTTTAATTTGACAAGATTTTTGGCGACATGTGTTTGGGAAGAGAAAAATAAGCATAAAAGTAAGCTTGTATGAAGAGGGTTAATTCTGGACCACACTGCTAAATACATGTAAAGGGAGAAATTGTTTTTCTCAGCAACCACTGCGCCAGTTTTAAAGGCACACGCACTACACACACACATATATCCACAGCCACATGGATGTACACACACACGCATGCACACGCGCTCAAAGGCAGACACGATATAGATAAGTGAAACCAACAGTATAGAAAAAAGAGGCCTCAGCATGCTAACTCATGCGCCAAGTTGCGTTCCCTGTAAGTACCGTTCATGCGGCAAGCTAGATGCCTTTCCCCGAATGACATATTGCGCATGGTCGTCGCCACGCGCACTTTATCCGCATCGCGCATCGAACAGGAATCCTACAGACAGTCAAGCGACGATTACGCATCTCCTACTCGAAAAACTCGAGTCGCGTTGGGACCCTCCGTTTGGCTAGTTGTCCAAACTGCTCCGAAATCTGGGCGGTGGTTCAGCGCAGGGATCGGCCACTGTCAGCGAGACGCAATCGCCGGCGGCCCACGACGCGCTCCATCGGAGGCGCGCGTCTCTAGAGCGGGGCGCCGCTCATCGAGCGCGGACCCTCGGCGAGGAACTCTGAGAGATGGGCGAAACGATGGCGCCCCTTGACTGCCCATTTGTTAGCTGATATCCGGTAAACCCGTTCGCCGGAGGCGTGTCGTGCTCTCGGCGTGCCTTCGATAAATCTTGCCGCGTCGTCGGCACTGTTAACTGAGTTACACTGAGTTTTACCAGGTGTCGCTGTTAATTAGACCTCGGGCGCGGTGCGCCGACCGGCGCTTTCGAGCTGAGCGCCTGCAGCACGCGTATTCCCGAGAAACGGCGCTTCCGCCCAGCGAAGGCGTAGAATACATGGGGGCACTCATAACGCGTGCGCGGTTGTCAGACTGCGTATCTGATGCAGCAGGCCGTAGGGAACTGACTTTCGGCTGTCCTAAGCATGTCGGTAGAACGGGGATCCGGTGCTCTTACTCTGTGGCCTCCATTCGCAGCCTGCGCTGCGTAGATAAAGCCTACCAGCCAGCTCTATACCCCCGCATTTAAGAATGGCTCTTCATACACATTCACTCTAACCTATCAATATGTCGATAGATCAAATCAATCAATCAATCAATCAATCAATCAATCAATCAATCAATCAATCAATCAATCAATCAATCAATCAATCAATCAATCAGCAGTGCACTCCCTCACTCACTCACTCACTCACTCACTCACTCACTCACTCACTCACTCACTCACTCACTCACTCACTCACTCACTCACTCACTCACTCACTCACTCACTCACTCACTCACTCACTCACTCACTCACTCAGTTAATCAGTTGAGCGACCAATTTGACCGGCAGTTGAACAAGACCTCAGTACAGCGAAACGCAAAAATTTATTTATTTATTTATTTATTTATTTATTTATTTATTTATTTATTTATTTATTTATTTATTTATTTCCACTGAAAGGGAGCAGCCGGATGTGTAATGCTTACAGCCTGACCTGTTAGATTCCATGTAACCGTAACTACGTTTAGAAGCACGGAAGCTTGGGCGAGTTTGTAAGACATCATGGCACAACTTCAAAGCGCTAAAAAACTTAGCGCTCGTCGTGTCCGCTCTTTTTCGTCTGTCCCTGTTTTTTAGCGCTTTGAAGTTGTGCCGTAACTACGCAATGCGGTTAATTCGACATTACTTGTGCAGTACAAGGAGGTACGTACATTACACCCTGTGGCACTGATTTCCCACGGAAGTAGGTTTTTACAGGCCCCGCCTTCAAGCTCTCGAGCAGAAGGGAGTTCAAAGAAGAAATACTTAAGAAGGAAGTGAGTTGGTTAACACCTGTACGAATATTGTCACGCTCTGCGGAACCTTAGTGACGCATTATTATTATTATTATTATTATTATTATTATTATTATTATTATTATTATTATTATTATTATTATTATTATTATTATTATTATTATTATTATTATTATTATTATTATTATACCCAAAGCAGCAGGCTGGCCGCGGACACCAGAAATGCAGAGCATGCCTTCCTCCCTGCTCTGTTTTTGAAAACGAAGGCGCATAAAGAGCGCATACTCGAAACGAACGCTGACCGGACGTCCTAAACATGTTGCTTATAGATGACATCGAAGTCGTGAAAAATTTGAATGAATGCAGGAAGCGTGGCACTCGATGACGAACTACGAGAGTTGCGACATTAAACAAACAAATAAACCAACCTGTAACGTCTAAAATCTCGACGCACGTGACACAACATTCCAGTTACGATTACGACCCAATGCATCTTACGTGACCTAACGGTACGACCGGGTGACAATCCTGTACCGAGGAAGTCACATCGCAAGCGAATCATGAGCTATGATGTAGTTGCTCCATTGTACATATGCAAATAGTCCTCCTCTACTCTCGCTCTCTCTTACTACCCCTTAATCCTCTTCTTCTACCCTCGCTTCTAACCGCTGTCCACGCGTCAGTGGTTCCCACTAAGCAGTTACAGTGCGATCAACATTAAAATTGACTATTGCTTCCACTTTATTTATTTATTTATTTATTTATTTATTTATTTATTTATTTATTTATTTATTTATTTATTTATTTATTTTGTCAAGACGTTTATTAACGGGGACTCAGCGACGGCGCACGGCAGCGACAGTCAAAGCGGGGCCGACTCTCTGCACGAGGAGCGTGCTCTCAGAGAAGAGAACGACCCACTGGAAGGCGCTCGAGAGGACGACCCATTACTCAGTAGGAACGCTTCGCTACAATTACCCCGGCTACGAAAAGGGAGCCGCCTGGCGACCTAGCAACTTGTCACTATGAGCGGGTCATGGTAGGGCTTCAAGCGCGCCACGTTGACAATGTCGCGCCCTCGACGGCGCATGTCCGAGGATGGGTCGCGGATGCGGGGGACACCCGGACATGGCGTCGGTGCAAGAGGAGGCGTTTGCTGGGCGGCGTCTTGAGTCATGGTAGCAGGCACGGTACGGGATCGAAGCTCCAAGGGCATCGAATGCGGACCGTAGTTGTTTAAAGGGCACAGCACTCTCCACCAAATTGTCAAGACGTTTATTAACGGGGACTCAGCGACGGCGCACGGCAGCGACAGTCAAAGCGGGGCCGACTCTCTGCACGAGGAGCGTGCTCTCAGAGAAGAGAACGACCCACTGGAAGGCGCTCGAGAGGACGACCCATTACTCAGTAGGAACGCTTCGCTACAATTTATTTATGAATATCTAGCTCTCGAAATAAACTATTTTCCATCCAAATCAAGGTCATTTCTGCAGCCGGCCTGTAAGCAGTTGACGGCTTTGTATTGTTAAGCTTCGATTACGTGAACCCCTTTGGGCCCAAATGCCAGAACACGGACAGCGTGCAAACATTCCCGGGCCTGTAGACGTTCCGGGGATAGAGGCGCCGAAGTGGATGCCCAGACGCCCGAGAAACCGGAGACGCTGCTGCGGCGAAGGTGGAGCACTTGTGCGCCCTTGGCCTTGTGCTGTGAGCGAGAACGCGGTGAGCTCACGGCTCATCCGCGCCTGGCTTTTGAGTGTGGAATGCCGGTGGTGCGATCCATGGCGCGATCGGTGGCGTGATCAGTGCTGCGAACACAAGGTGATCCATATTTGGTCATGTCTGGAGGCGCCTGACGTCACACAAGTGTCTGGAACCCTTTAAAACGCGCTGAGAGAGACTGGGTGGGGCAGACTTGACTGAGACTCTGACGGAACTCTGCTCCTCTGGCTTCTTACCTTTGTCAGTTTGCAAACTTATATGTCCACTTTGGTTTAACGATGTAGTATTAAACTCTATTGCTTTGCTGCTCTACGCCGTCGCGCCTGTACTTCCCTTCTCGTCGGTCCTGATGCAAGTTACGAGCACAACCTGCTGACGGCGACGGTCGAGAGCCTCTTAACAACTGGTGGCAGCGGTGGGATGCTGCAGTCATTTCGACGACTCGAGGGCTGAGCTGCGACACGGATCCACGAGCCGTCTCGTCTACCAGGCCGCAACCAGATGCAGTGTTTGCGAGGGTCTACGCGGGATTCTTGGCTGTTGAGTGGTGAGTGCGGGACTTTGTCTGCTGAGTTTTGCCAGGCTTTTTCATTGGGGAAGCGTAACTGGTAATTCGAACTATTGTTGTCGCCAAGGTGGGCTGCGGCAAGATAGTCGTGTACAGTAGGGAAGGTCGCACTGAACACAGCCATGAATTTGAGGTTGCTGCGTAAGCCGGAGTTGTTACAGCTTGCAAAGGAGTTGCGTTTGGATGTTTCTGACGCACTCCGGAAACCAGAATTGATCGAGGCTATTAGTGCTCTGGAGGCTGAGGAAGATGAGCTGACGGAATGCCTTGAGATAATTCGAGAAAGGGAAGCCGCAAAAAGACAGGCAGAGGAGCGTAGAGAACAGCATGAGAAAGAGCGTGAGGAAAGGGAGCTCGAATTAAGACGACTCGAGTTTCAACGCTCGAGAGAGCGCGAGGAACGGGATCACGCGCTCGAGTTAAAGCGACTCGAGGTTGAAATAGAGCGCGTTCGAACGGCAGGGCAGAGAAGCGAGGCAAACAGTGCAGGGGAGCACATATCGTTGAAAATGACAGAACTAATTCGCCCTTATAAACTCGGAGAGGACATCGGGTTGTTCTTGGTGAACTTCGAGCGGACGTGTGAGAAGCAGGGGTTCTCCCGCGAGTCGTGGCCACAGCGCTTGCTCACACTCTTGCCTGGCGAGGCAGCAGAAGTAATCGCTCGTTTATCCACTGAGGAGGTCGACGATTACGATAAAGTAAAATCCAGTTTGCTTAGGAAGTACAGGCTGTCCGCGGAGGCATTCAGGCGGAAATTCCGTGAAATGGAGAAAGGAAGGAGTGAGTCATACACTGAATTTGCCTATAAACTGAAGTCAAACATGGAGGAATGGCTAAAGGAGGAGAAGGCCTACGGTGACCACGCGAAGGTTGTTGAGTGTTTTTTACTAGAGCAATTCTACAACCGGTTACCAGAGAACCTTAAGCATTGGGTGCAAGATAGGCCAGATGTTAACTCTGTAGCCAGAGCCGCCGAGCTAGCAGAGGAATTCGTCACACGTCGAGCTCGCGAAGGCAGTGACAGTGGTCGAAAGGGGGTCCCGATTTTAGGTTCAAGCCAAAGAGAGGGCCTGTGAAAACGAAGGAAGAGCCTGAAAGTGGGAATGCCCGAACCGTAAATACGTCGGAGTCGGAACGGAACGCCGAACATGCGTTAGAACAGCAAAGGAAGCTAGAAGCGAGGAAACCGTTCCTTTGCTATAACTGCCATAAACCCGGTCACATTGCGGCGCAGTGTAAGAAACCAAAGTAGTGTTTCTATCTATCCGTGGCAGGGACGAGAATATCGAGCATTCTCGAACCCTACATGCGCGACCTTGAAGTGAACGGGAAGCCATGCCGCGTACTGCGCGATTCGGCGGCTACGATGGACGTAGTTCACAGCTCGTACGTTGAGCCGCAAATGTTCACGGGTGAGTGCGCGTGGATCAAGCAGGCAGTAGAGTCGAGCAGCGCATGCCTTCCCGTCGCAAAGGTAACTATCAAAGGTCCTTTCGGCACGCTCGAGACGGAAGCTGCCGTGTCACCGGCACTCCCTCCGCAATACCCTTACCTGTTTCGAATAGATCTGACAAGATGCTGCGCGAGAGAGGGCAGCTGTTTGGGGAGCTAATGTGATGGCACTAACGCGTTCGAAAGCACGGGAACTCGCTGCGAAGGCAGTTGCCGAGTCCCTTTAGCTGAAATCAGCCTGTCGCAGGACTCCCCAGCAGAGGTCGAACTTGCGCCAGCATTACAACAGCAGGAGGTCCCATCCGTGGAGGATGAAGCTACGGCACAGGCACCATCAGAAATATTGGAAGAGCATTCCGGAGATTTATTTGTAGCGCCTACGTCGGAAAGCTTACAGCGACTGTTAATGGTAGACAGCGTGGCCTTGAGGGATCAACAAAATAAAGACCCGAGCTTGCGAAACATCCAGAGCAGGGTAAATGAAAAGATAGCCCCGAAAAACATAAGTTATTATGAGAAGGATGGCATACTTTACAGGAAGTATGTTGACAAAAGGGGTGTAATGTTTGATCAGCTGGTCGTGCCCCAAGCTTATCGAGAGGATTTACTGCGCTTGTCGCATGGAAGTTCTTGGGCTGGTCATTTAGGCGTCAAGAAACGAAGGGACGGTTGTTGCAGGAGTATTATTGGCCAGGCTGTTTCCGCGACGCAGAGCGATTTGTAAAGACATGCGACACGTGCCAGCGTGTGGGGAAGCCGGGTGACAAGTCGAGGGCGCCGATGAAGCTGGTGCCTATCATCACAGAGCCGTTTCGGCGGCTCGTAGTGGACACTGTAGGCCCACTGCCGGCGACATCGTCGGGGTACCGTCACGTGCTGACCGCGATATGCCCAGCGACTAAATTCCCCGAAGCGGTTCCACTTAAAGAACTTAGTTCTGTGGAAATAGTTAACGCGCTGCTTTCCATCTTCGCACGAGTTGGCTTTCCCGCCGAAATACAGTCGGATCAAGGCACTGTGTTTACTAGTGCTCTTACCACTACGTTTTTGGAAAGGTGCGGAGTAAAACTAATTCATAGTTCAGTCTACCACCCTCAGTCTAACTCCGTAGAGAAGCTCCACTCCGTTCTGAAGCGAGTGTTGAGGGCGTTATGCTACGAAAGGAAGACGGACTGGGAGCTTTGTTTGCCGGCTACCATGTTCGCGTTAAGGACTGCCCCGCATGAAGCAACGGGGTTTTCACCAGCCGAGCTCGTGTACGGCCGCTCGTTGCGATCTCCGCTTCGCTTGCTTCGAGAATCGTGGGAAGGCCGAGCCGAAGACCCAGTAGTGGTCGAGTACGTTCTCAAGCTACTGGAGCGTTTAAGAAGCGCTCAACGGCTATCAGAGCAAGCCATGGCTAAAGCGCAGCATAGGTCAAAAGTGTACTATGACCGCACAGCCAGAACCCGTCGATTCGATGTCGGGGACAAAGTAATGATACTGCGACCGTCGCAGAAAAACAAGTTAGAAGTGCAGTGGGAAGGTCCCGCCAACGTAGTTGAAAAGCTTTCTGACACAAACTACGTGATAAGCCTGCCCGGAAAGCGAAAGATACAACAGGTGTATCATTGCAATCTCCTCAAGCCATACCGAGAACGGGAAGCAGTGGTATGCATGATGGTAAACATTCCCGAGGAGATTCCAGTTGAACTTCCAGGGCTTGCGTCAGTCACAAATGGTGAGGGTAGTGAACCACTAATCAAAGAATTAATATCGAAAGTGCAGTTGGAGCCGGAGCAAAAGATCGAGCTCCAGGATCTTCTGAAAGAATTTCAGGACTTATTTGTAGACAAACCAGGAAGGACCTCAGTGGTTACTCATGACATCGAGCTGACATCCTCAGAACCCGTGCGTAGCAAAGCTTACCGAGTGTCACCGCGCCAACGAGAGATTATGGATTCAGAGGTGAAGAAGATGTTGGAATTAGGCGTGATCGAGCCCTGCGAGAGCGATTATACTTCGCCCTTAATTTTAGTTGAGGTGCCGGGAAAAGATCCACGCCCTTGCGTGGATTATCGCAAGCTAAACTCGATCACCAAAGATCAGATTTACCCAATACCAAACATTGAAGAGCGCATTGAGAAGGTTAGTGGTGCTCGATATATTTCCACGCTGGATCTTGTTCGAGGCTACTGGCAGGTTCCTCTCACCGAGAGGGCTAGCAGATATGCAGCGTTCATATCACCGTTGGGAACGTTCCGCCCTAAGGTATTAAGCTTCGGTTTGAAGAATGCACCATACTGTTTTTCAAGTCTTATGGACAAGGTGTTACGAGGACTAGGGGAATTTGCTTTACCCTACTTAGACGATGTGGCGATATATTCGTCCTCTTGGTCGGAACACATGCAACATCTGCGAGTGGTTCTAACGCGTTTGCGTGAAGCGGGACTAACTGTGAAGGCACCTAAATGCCAACTAGCTCAAGCTGAGGTGATCTACCTAGGTCACATAATCGGACAAGGACGCCTCCGACCTTCTGAGCTCAAGGTGGCTGCCGTACGCGATTTCCCGCAACCACGCTCAAAGACAGATATCCGCTCATTTCTGGGGGTTGCAGGATACTATCAGCGTTACATCCCGAGATATTCGGAATTGGCTAGCGCTTTAACTGACGCTCTCCGGAAAACTGAGCCACAAACTGTCGTCTGGGATGACCGTAAAGAGGAGGCTTTCAAAGCATTAAAAGCCGCCTTAACAAGTCAACCTGTGCTGAAATCACCTGACTATTCGAAAGAGTTCATAGTTCAGTGTGATGCTAGTGAGCGAGGCATGGGAGTAGTGTTGTGCCAACGAGGAGAGGACGGTGAACACCCAGTTCTTTATGCCAGTCGTAAGCTGACTGTGCGAGAACAAGCGTATAGCGCAACCGAGAAAGAATGTGCGTGTCTCGTATGGGCAGTGCAAAAGTTGTCGTGCTACCTTGCAGGCTCGAGGTTCATAATAGAGACCGACCATTGTCCTCTCAGATGGCTGCAGACAGCTTCTTCCAAAAACGGTCGCCTCCTGCGCTGGAGCCTCGTTTTGCAGCAGTATTCATACGAAATACGGTACAAAAGGGGGAGTCTCAATGGCAATGCCGATGGCTTAAGCCGAAGCCTCTAGGTCATGAAGTGGCCTCGATTGTTTTTCTTCCTGACATAGGTTTTTGTGTTATTGATTCTTCCGTAGCTATGGAAGACCTGTGCGTCGTCAGGTGGGCAACGAAATTAGGGGTGTGTTTAGTACTTTGTACGAGTAATAAGGTTGAGACGTTTGTGTTTGAGATAAGCCTGGCGGGGCTCAGTGGGTACTTGTCTCGCACTTGCTTCTTCAATGGCTTTGTTATCCTGTGTTTTCCCGTGGATTGTTTGTTCAGTCGACCGGCTCTACCATGGCGAGAATCTTGCCCTCCCAGAGAGAGGACTTCGTTGTCATCCGGCATCTCTTCGGACGCCACGTCGGTTCCTAAGCTCTTGGCAGGAACGCCGGAAGTACCAGTGGTTTCCCTTCTTGCGAATGAGAGACCTGAACCTGTGCGGTGTGACGTCTCGGTCGACGAGCTTTGTCCGGTACGGCGCCGTCTCACCAGAGTGGCAGTGTAACCAATCACAGTCATCTCGGTGGAGGCTCATGGTGGCGCCAGAACTTGCGCGGGGACCGGGGCCCATGTCACCACCCGGAGCTGCCTGGCGACCAGCCCCACCGACGTGCCCCTGCGGTGTCGCCCGGGGAAGGAGCTCGTACCATTGTCTTTGGCCACTTTTTGGCTTTCGCCATTTGCTGGATTCCATTGTAGTTCGCCTCCAGCCTCCGGCGAGCCTCGACAACATCAGAGAAATCTGGCGGAACTACCTTACGAGACGGAACAGGGCCTAGAACCAGGTATCACGTACCGTGCTCCAGGTTAAGAAGGCTAAGAGCTGCGACGACTGATCCCTGTTGACAGTGGATGCTGTCCCCTGCCATTCGGGATCTCCATCCGCGAGGGGGCAGTCTGTTAAGCTTCGATTACGTGAACCCCTTTGGGCCCAAATGCAAGAACACGGACAGCGTGCAAACATTCCCGGGCCTGTAGACGTTCCGGGGATAGAGGCGCCGAAGTGGATGCCCAGACGCCCGAGAAACCGGAGACGCTGCTGCGGCGAAGGTGGAGCACTTGTGCGCCCTTGGCCTTGTGCTGTGAGCGAGAACGCGGTGAGCTCACGGCTCATCCGCGCCTGGCTTTTGAGTGTGGAATGCCGGTGGTGCGATCCATGGCGCGATCGGTGGCGTGATCAGTGCTGCGAACACAAGGTGATCCATATTTGGTCATGTCTGGAGGCGCCTGACGTCACACAAGTGTCTGGAACCCTTTAAAACGCGCTGAGAGAGACTGGGTGGGGCAGACTTGACTGAGACTCTGACGGAACTCTGCTCCTCTGGCTTCTTACCTTTGTCAGTTTGCAAACTTACATGTCCACTTTGGTTTAACGATGTAGTATTAAACTCTATTGCTTTGCTGCTCTACGCCGTCGCGCCTGTACTTCCCTTCTCGTCGGTCCTGATGCAAGTTACGAGCACAACCTGCTGACGGCGGCGGTCGAGAGCCTCTTAACAGTATTTTCTGAAGTTCGGCGTCTGGCTGTTAGAACAGCGCGGCCATTGACGTACTACATACATCCTTGATCTCTGCAGATGAGCGGGATGACTCATACCCAGCGCTACTTGGTTGCAGTTAACTGCGCCACCTTCCCTGTTGATCTATTTCATTTCTTGTTGTTTCGATCGTACCTATTTTCAAGTAAATCACCGGATCATAGCGCACAGGTAGCCCTTTATTTATTTATTTATTTCCTTCTTTCTTTCTTTCTTTCTTTCTTTCTTTCTTTCTTTCTTTCTTTCTTTCTTTTGCAAACAACGGCGTGTGAACAGCTGAAGTAATTCTCATTTGTACCTTTCTTTGTCTTTTAGTTTACATATCGTTTCGTTAGTTCCTCCAGTTACCATTACATCGCTCGTTCTCACAAATCATTTTAGTGTCAAGGCAGTTGTACGTCATCTGTAGTTGCATGCGCTGCATGTTTTCAGAAAGGGGCGCCGGGATATCGAGGCGAACTCGTCACCCGGCGAAACGTCTGCTGCTGAGCACGAACGCGTTCAGCGCGATGGATGACGGACCTTCAGCGCCATCCCACGCACAAAACTGCTCGACGGTGGCCTTAGCGCACGAGCGCTGCGCGTTCGCAGAATTGTTTGACGCCGCACATGGGCCGTATCGCACGAAATAAAAACGAGCCGCCCGTTTTCGAAGGCTAAGGAAACCCCGGCCATCTCACAAAAGGCGGCCGAAGCAAGAAGGGCAGTTCCGGCTCGCTCGCTCGAGCATGACTATATACTCCACCGCAGCGACTTCGTGATCGTACAGCAAATAACTGGCAGAGGCACAACAGAATCGCGGGAAGGCCACGGCAGCGTATACCGGTCGCGCTCTTGAATGGAACTGTTTGCAGATGCGCCTTAAAAAAAGAAATGTTCTGACAACGCCGCCGCACGTACGCTGAATGACCCCACACCCCTCTGGCTGCTCTGGGAGGCCTCAGCAAGGCGCAATTTTCGCCAGGCTCGTTGATCGGATGACCCGCTTCCGGCAATATCAGTGTGCGTCTCTTGCTCGTGTTTCGATGCATGGGACAGCGCTCTTTGGTCTACGTGTGTGCGCGGCCGGCTTCAACTCTTCGCCTCGGCGTGGCGGGCGCGTTTCGTGGGTATTCGTGCTCACGCACAGACGCACGCTCGCGCTCACTGGCCAGTTCGGCCCAGTGACGCTCCTTACAAAAGGCGCGGTGCACAGCGTGAATTCGCGTTGTCGGCGCCTTTGACGACGGCGCACAATGTTGGCCGCCCTTTTTTTTTTTTTTGTTGATGCGCCACGATTGATGCGTCAATTGACGGCTGCGCGTATATACCGCGTTAAGGAGACATGGGTGGGCAAAGGAAAGTGCAGGTCACGCTCGGCCGCGGGCCCCTTTCCAGCCCTCTCCGACATTGCGAGCGAGCTTGGCGCGATATACGAGAGTCTTTGTGAGGCGCCCGAATCGGGCCCTGCCTCGATCCGCCGCGGGATCAGAGCGCAGTGTTGATGGATGGCTTCCGTCACAGAGAGCCGCAAACGGGTTAGGAACTCACCGCCGCATATACACGGTATGGTTTGCTCTTTTCTGTTTGTCCACTATTTGTCGCTCGCCTTCGAAGCTGTTCGCATGCAGACAGTTATTTATGGTTTGCTCTACCGACATCTGCACAGACCAAAAAGAACATTATGCGCAGTACCGCCGTATCCTGGAGCAATGTAGTAAGCTCTAGTGATTAGTCGTTGATCTTGCGCTTTATCGAGCATGCGGCATGAACCTGTGGCGGAATCTTGCACACGTTCGGTCTTTCTTCGGTTTTCGAACGTTCGGCTTCGACTCACGTGCTCGACCAGAGGCCATCTGTCGTCGTCGAACAGCTGGCCCCTGGCCAATCGCGTGAGCGCTAGGTGAACATTAGACGAAGACCGCAAGCACCAGATCCGGTAGTACTTTAACAGATATATATTTATGAGGCACTTTGCTAGAATGGGCATATTTCTTTATTTACTTATACTTATTTTTTTATGGACAGTGATTCTACAGTGTATATGTCCTCTAATATAATTAAGAAGTTAATACTGACCGATTATAGTACTTGTTGCAGGCGATTTGTAAAAATTCTGCACTGCAATGAAAAGAAAAAAGAAATAAAAAAGGGGCATTTACGTATGGTCCAAAGCCTAATTTCAATGTCCCTATGCACCGAGTAGGAGTTACCGTTTGCCTCACAGACTTAATCTACTTTATCAGAATTGTTTCGAATTCTCCCGACTACAAGAAACATTACTGCCTATGGTTAGCTTGTACTTTTTGTGGAACTGCTACCATTGGGTACTAGATTTCAGCGCATGAACTTGAGGCATGACGTAACTTCGGTGAGCCGGAAATATCGACCGCCTCGTGCGCCTCTAGTGCCTAAGGTTGCCATTTGTATACATTCAGCTTATCCGTAGATCTCACAAGTGTTCATCTTAAAGCCACGTAGAGATGGACGCGCTGTATACTATAGACTATAAGTGGCGCAGTGGTTACGGTGTTCGGCTGCTGACCTGAAAGATGAGGGTTCAATCCCTACCGCGGCGGCCGCATTTCGATGGAGGCGAAACACTAGAGGCCCGTGTACTGTGCGATGTCAGTGCACGTTAAAGAACATCAGGTGGTCGAAATCACCCGGAGCCCAACCTCTACGGCGTGCCTCATAGCGATTTCGTGGGTTTTCGCACGTAAGACCCCAGAAATTATTCTTACTCAAATAACTTCATTATCTACTCTTTATTAAGCATATGCAAACGCTAGAAATCAATAACAAAAACTTGTCTTCCACATTTTACCGATTTTTTTATGTTTGGCTGCACCCATTAGGACATCGCCCCGTTTATCGAGATGTATACTCCCGTCAAATGATTCGAGTTGGCCAACGTCCCGAACATGACCTCCACGTAGCAGAGTCGTGTGCCCGCGCTGCAACCAGACTGGCGCGACAGACGTGCTCTTTCCTAATGATTGGTCGCGAAACGCGGCGGCCTCGACGTCATGTCTCGCAAGCCTCGTCTTGCCCGGCTTACCCCAAATAGCGCCACGCAGCAGCACCCTTTACATACACCGCCGCGGTTTGACCAACGGAGCCTATAGGCCGGGCAAAATAAGCGAACCTGGGAGATACATGTCGTCGTCGTCCAGTTGCTCGGAGCCGAGACTTCAGAAACGGGTTTCCGAGGAACCCCCCGCTCGAGCGGAGGAACGCGCGGGCCAATCCCCGCGGGCACCGCTGGCAGTGACAAAGTGGACCTGGGCAGCTGACTGGCTTGTCCACGCAACGCGGGCTCGCCGCGCGAGTTCATGATGGATTGACAAGGATCGGCGGCGTCGCGCCGGGATCCCTGAGACGGCTCTTCTCTCCTCGCGCGATCACGATTCCCTGACGACTCCTGACGCGCAGCCGACGTCGCCGGCCGATGCCGTATTCCGAGCACGTTTCGGTGCGCGCTTGTCGGCCGGCGTTTGTCGCATCGCTTGGCCAGCCTCCGAGCAGCCGTCAAGTTGTCGTGACTTGACGGATCTCGCCCGTCGAGGAGCGGTGTGCGACCGAGCGTTATCTTGTTGGCTCTCTAAGCGGATTGCTGTCGCTCCGGCTTTTGCCCGGTTTGCGTGTGTGCGCATTCGGCCGTCCACAGCGGCCGCCGCCGAGGTACTACTACAACACCCCGCCTTTTCGCTAGCGCGGCGCCAGTTGCCCGGGCAACCTGGCTATGAGTGCGGCCTTATATGGTCGCACCTACGCAGATAAGTCTCAATCCGACCAAGAAGGGGTTTCTTTTGCGGGAAGTTGGCAAACGAGTCGACGGAAGCAGGAAAGAGAGCATGCCAACGCACTTTTATATACAGTTCGAGGTTAAATCCCTTAATTAAGAGAGCCTTCCATCTCATACGTCCAAGTCACCTCCACAAACATTGCGACTGTGGACCCTCGTTGGAGTGGCTATGCTATAGTGTGCCGCAGGGGAAATACCCCTTACGTATGCACCAGAAATTTCTACGTATGCACCAGAGATTTCTCTGGCTGCGGCATCGTTGTGATCACTGATCACAAATGATAACTACATGTAACAAGCGTTCTGTAAGCCTGATGTTTTGAACGATTATTTAGATGTCAAAACATGCAAAGTTAGGCTGTGTCAGAGCTTGTTATTCCTAAATCGTAACCCCTGCTAATAAAAAAAAAGAACCTAGGTGTTCTATACGCACACGAACGCAAGTGCACAAATAATGTCTCTCCAGGCAACAACACTGAAAGCATTGTGATGGGTGTCCAGTACACATGACGGACACTCATCACAACAGAATTACAGTACACAAAATTAGGCCTCTGTAGATGTACTTATACAATGTCAAGGTGCACCGTATACGATAAGCCCATTAAAAAAGAAGCACAATGAAAAGATGACAAATGGTAATGTAATTTATATAAGTAGTCCATAAGATTATTGCCCACTAAAATGTCGCTAAGGACACTCGCTGCCCGCCTCTGCTTATCGAGCCACGGCCACGCTTTGCTCAGTGGGAGGTCGTCTGTCAAAGCTGTTCAAACAATCGCGCAGGCTGACCCGCTGTTGCCCATATTGAGGGCGCTCTATAACAGCATAATACATTGAGACGTCTGAATTATCACAATAAGTGAAATTACGTTAAATATCAGAAAATGCTTATCATGAACCAGCAGCACACGCCAACATCTATTCATGTTTCTTGTTAAATTGTGCTGATTAAGTGTAATGTGAAACGTTTATACTGCATGGTCCTCTTCGCCATTTAGTGCGAGTAACAGTACGTACTCCGACAATGCTACCATGACCCGGCAACCACTAAAAGATGACGTCACGCCCTACTTTCAGGGAATGATGTTTTTTTTTTTATTATTATTATATCAGAAGTCACGTGCTCATGTACTGTGATGTAATGCATTTCTGAAACTCAGACAAGCTGCACCGGAGTCACAAAACTCGGCTCATTTCTCTGCTGGTTGGTAAAAACTCACAGAGTCCCTTATGCATTCGCCTAAGAGCAATAACACTTTGACTTGGGCGAGTTGGTATATACTCGGATACATGCAGCGCGACTTGGACGAAGACAGGAGACACATAAAACACAGACGAGCGCCGACTTACAAATGAGTTTACTTGCACTTCGACAGGCCCTTTTTGTATGCACCAAACTAGCCTCTATCAACCGTTACACAGATGAGCAACATAAACGACGACGAGAAAGGACCGAATAATGCTGTAAGCAAAAAGACAACAAAAAACACACACAAAATGTTTTTCACATACCTACAGCAGGACGAAATTCCAACGTTTATGCGCACCTATTGGCGCCGAGATCGAGCAGAGTCGGCACCTAGCGGCGAGCGGACGAAACCCCGCGGTGTCGATGGCTCGTTGCGTCGTCTGCTAGCCACACCGTGTTCGCATGTGTGCGTGCGTCATGCGCGTCCTCAGATTACAGCTTATTCTGTTGTGCTAGCACAGTATCAAATGCTTGTACGTATGCCTACACGATATACATGAGCATTTCACCTTACGAGACTTGTATGCACTCTAATAAGTGAGTACATGCCCGTGTCGGTATGGCGCTAGGTCTGACCATCGTACCGTCCATTCGTCAAAATTATTTCAATGTGGGTACCGCTTTCTCGTTCAAGCACGTCACATAGTTCATTCGGCGTCGTCCTAAACGAAAAATAAGTACTAAATGTCGAGGTGGGAATGCAGAATTTTAGTGACACCATCTCGTGATGTGTTGGCGATTTGAAATCCTTGTGGTACCGCAAAGCATCAGCTAGCGTCTGCAGAGCATGGTAAGCGGTAAACAAGACCTGAAGCCACGCATTTCTACAGCAATACGCGTATTCATGCAAACAGAAAAGCAGAGTGCACAAAGTTCTACTTCGTCTAATTACGCAGAAATACAGGTTCTCTTTCTCTATAGCCGCTAGAGCAAGAAGTAAATACTTCAATGGCTCAGTCGCGCAACACAGTTTATATAGTGGTATAGGCAAAACACATTTTAAACACGTGCAAATAAAGCAAGAAAAAACATCGAGCACAGGGCAAAACACGAATGTGACTGAAGGCCAGTACCACATTGATCGGCAGATTGCACTTCTCTCACAATTAATAGGTACGTTAAGATGGTTGCGTGCATTGATGTGGCAATGGAAGGAAGGAAGGAGCACAAAAAGGGAGAAGGCAGGGAGGTTAACCAGACAGCAGTCCGGTTGGCTACCCTACGCCGGGGGAAAGGGAAGGGGAGTGGAAAGATGGCAGGGACAAAGAGAGAGGGGGGGAGCGAGAAAAAAAAGGAAATGATCAATGAATGAGCTGACACGTATGAGGCGGTGGCACTGTACAACAGTCATAGGCGTTCACAAAGGCCCGTAGTTCTTAAGAAGCACAAAAGTGCTTTAACGGCCTTGTGGGCCGCCGAGCGCTGGGGACGGTGCTCCAGCAGCATCTGCACGGGGAGCGGTCGATCGTCCAATCGTCGCATCGCGTCAGAAAGAGTTCGTCGTTCAGAGGTAAATCGAGGGCAGCGGCATAGCAGATGATCAATGTCTTCCTCAGTGCTGCAGACCTCGCATGCTGCAATGTGGCAATGGAGGGCACATACATCACCATTAGGCTGCAGTCAACTCGCTTTACTCGCCAACAATCGACTCAAACCGCATACGGCGAAGCGTCGCTGCGTACATTTGTATACGCGCCGCCGACCGCCTATCCACACAAACGCGGCGACGGTGCTGCCACCTTATAGCCCGATCTCGCGGCGAATATCACACAAAGCGAGCTGATTTTTGATGACAAGACGGCACAATGAATTACACTTCAGAAAACGCGCCCACAAAAACCAAGCCGAACACGCGCAGGGCGTGAAATATCTAACTTGTCCTGGTGAAGAGTGAAGTAGGTATCTAAAAGAACAAAGACCAACAAACCACGGAAAAGCACGTGAGGATGAAACACTGAAATGACAACCTAAAGATCAGAAGTCGGCGTCAGTTAGTGAAACCAGCAGCCTGCTTTCGCTCTTAGCGAAAAACGAGCAACACAAAACCAAAAGCACACAAAATCAATAATAGAGAACTATGAACGGACCAAGATAATTCAGAACAAACCAGCACCGGGGGAGTGGGGGGGGGGGGGGGGGGACAACCACGCACTGTGAAAAACGAACTATTTACCTAATTTGTGTCATAGGAAAACAATCGTCAAGATGAACAAATGACCAACAAAAACACGGAAAAGCAGGTGAGGGCGAGGCGACATCGTCGTTTATCTTGCTCATCTGTGTAATGGTTGATATAGGCTGGTTTGGTGCATACAAAAAGGCCTGTCGAAGTGAAAATAAACTCCGTTGTAAGTCGGCGCTCGTCTGTGTTTTATGTCTCTCCTGCCTTCGCCCAAGTCGCGCCGCATGTATCCGAGTCGCCTAAGACGTCTCGAAGGCGAAAGCCATCTTCTTCTTCTTTTTCTTCTCAGTCGATGTATTGATTTTTCCGGCCTCCTTCCGAAATCTTTCTGCACCTAACGTGGTTTTGCACTGCCTCCAAGATCGGAGACCCCTCACCTGGTTTTGCACTGCCTCCGTGATCGGCTCACCTTTGACCAAGCGACGATGTCATGTGATGACATCAGCATGTGACGTCACTTTATGCTACGTGGTGATGACCGTCACAACTTTTGGTAATCTGTGAAGTCATGATGACGTCATGCTGGGAGGTTTCACATGGTGAGGATTTTTTGTATCACTCGTGTTGACGCCGCCGACGCGGGACGCCTACGGTCAATTCTGGCGTTTGATGAGGCATCTAAGGCTTTCGCCTGTTAATATAGTTCACACCAGCACAGAGGGCCGCAAGTTCTGCAGTTGTTGTGATGTGTGACACGTTGAATTTCGATGCGACTTGATTTACTTGAATTACAAGGGCATGCTACTGAGCTGGTAGAACAGGTTGAACCATTAGTGTAAACAATTTGCGTCCACGGTCTTCGTATGTTTCGCGTGATAAGAGCAGCGTCATCTGCTTCCAACCAACAACTGGCTTTCTTCGACAGTCCTGGAATAGCCAGGTTCACTTGAAGTTGTCGAAGACACCGAGGGGAAGTTACCGCGGAGAACGCTATATAAAGGTAACTTCTAGAACAAGGAAATTATTGAGGAAACATTTTAGGCTCATTTTAGGCATATAATCTGACCTGACCGTGTCACGTTGTGTCGCTTCATGTGCAAACTTATTCTGTGTCCCTGCGATTGGACTTTGCCAATTTTATTGTTGTTACGGGACTGGACGTTGCGTATTTTTTTCAGCATATACGATGTTCCTGTGACAGCATTTTATGTGAACTGTGGTGTTATGTGAATGGACTGGACTGTATTTTGTGTTCTTTTTCGGGCCGCTACGTGAATGGACTACATGAACTCTCCCTAGGTGCTCTTTTATGTAATTTTTATTTTCGTTTCTGTGATTTTCACATATCATATTATCGGTGAAAAGGAGTAGCCGGCGCTTTATAAAAGCGCGAACATCTCCTAAACAACATATAATAATAATAATAATAAAAAGGTAAGACAACTTGAGGGAACTCTTATTCCATATACGGTAGTGTATGTGAGAGCTGCAAGCGTGGCGGTTCAGTCGGAGTGCGTTGGGTAGTATACGTGGATTTGCCTGAAATTCGCCCTTATGACTTCCGACAGCTTTGTGCTTAGCATGTTTATCATCTTCGACAAAACATTGCGTTGCAAACGCAACAAGTCGCAGTGTTTGAGCACGCACACGCAGCGTCCTTTCGTCATTAGCGTTTTGAAAAGTGGGAATGGTACAGAATTTGAGGCAGTAATTTGAGGCACACGTCTCCGGATGATTCAGCCCGTAATAATTAGTGGTGTGACACTATATTCACAAAGCTATATTCACAAAGCTATATTCACAAAACTATACTCACGATAACCATTCAAGAGGACTTGGATTCAAAGCGGGTGGACGCACTGACTAGTCAACGATAGAGGTATACGAACGAGAAGATTAGTACTGGAGGAAAAGAGGGAAACAGGGGGATGAGATTCACAGAGCTGGAGTCGTTGCGGGCATAGGTAATGCACAATTATTGACAGATGTTTCAATGAACAAGAGAAAGATATAGAAGAGATAGGCAAAATCACAGGTTGCAAACCACGACTAGCTCGAGTAGATATAGGATAGGTGACCATTTGAACCCGGACTGTTTCGAAGCGGTTGATATAAAATATCACCGTGATCATCGTCGTTCGACTAATCGGAGAAGGGGACGAGAGAGGGCGGTGCCTGCGCTTCCGTCATGCAAGCCTAAAGCCCCTCTATTTTATATAATAAAGGGGTTTTATGCAAGCCAAGATGCATGCGGCCTCCTGTGGCAAACGCATCGCTATCTGCCATACTTCGCCCCTTCTCGGCCAACAGATGAGTCCGCTGAGTCCGGCTGAGTCACTCGGTTTTCGTGAGACAGCGATAATGTGTCTTAGTTAACCACTTCGTTGCTATTCTTATTTCCTGTGATCGTAGTAAACCCCTAAGGGATAAGGAAGCGTGGTCAGTTCTTTGGCGTGTGTGTTCGTTCATTCTGTCTACGTTCCCTGCGCTGTCTTACAGCCATAATCCTATATATTGTGCTTTGTGTGTATACGCTAACCAGAGAGAGAGAGAAGAGAGAAGAAATGTAGGAAAGGCAGGGAGGTTAATTAGACTATGCGTCCAGTTTGCTACCCTACACATGGGGAGGGGGAATAGGGGAGTAAAAGAGAGAGAGAGAAGGATAGACACATGTCACATCACACACACAGTGCTGAGTTTCACAGGCGGTCGCTCAATGAAGTTGTTTTCAAGTACCGCATGAGGGCTCGTGTGGCTTTCTGGGCTGATGTTCTGCGCGACCAGGCTCCTAAGATCTTTGCTTCATTAAAGGGCTGGTCATCGAGTCTATTCAAGGCACACTGTAAAGTCCGGCAATCTTCATCAAATTGGGCCCAACTTTATGTGGTTGTAATGGATCTATGGTGCCGTTCGCAACCAATCACTGTTTTGGGACATTTAGACCCTTTCAACTTAATATTTTACTCAGTCAAATCCATAACAAATAAATAGGAACCGCGAAGCAAGAGATTACAGATTGTCTAGCTGTTCAAGCCCCTGAGGCAAGAAGTGAAGACACTTCGCTTGCCAGTGGATCAGCTCAGTTCTGCTCGGTCTCTACTAAGAACAAGGCGTTTTCGTTGCGAAGATTCGGGTGAACGTAACAGCGAGCGGTCGTTTCCCAAGCGCTTAGATCTCGCGTCTCGGCCTGAATATGCCGCTCGTCATGTTTTGCCAGAGATGCGGTGCTGCATTCCAGGATGTCAGGCATTCAACCCCAACCTACTCTTACCACCATGAGGATTCAATTTCCATCGTCCGTCGCGGGGGGCGCAGTGCCGCAAGGGCGGCGCTACGTCACGCGCGTGCAAAACCGATCGGCCACAATGGCGCGCCCTCGAACGTTGCGCGCGCGCGTCCGTCGGAGATTAGTGTGCGCGCGACTGCCTAGAGCCGCCGCCGCATCGCCGCGTCCTCGTTAATAGCCATGAAGACGTAACTCGCGCGTATTACGTAAAAGAAACCAAGTGCCGGAAAAAATAAGAGAAGCCTGACGAACGACTGAAGGCTCGCCATTGTAAGCGGAGCACAATGGACATCAAGACGTTGAGGCGTCCACGTGTGGGTGTGTTTGCAGCCAGCGCCCGTCTCGCGGCTTTTGTCAGCGATACGCAGGTCTCGAAGTGACGACCAATGACAGGGGAAGGCCGCTGAGGCTGTCAAGAGGAGTCTGCCGCTTTTGGGCGCGGGTGCAAGGCCCGTCTTGTGGTGGACGCTTTGTAGCGAGGCCGCCTGACCGAGTTGCTGCCGACTGTCCTGCGCTCAGGTAATTGCGGAGCGTCGGCGGCCTTGGCGGAAACAAACGCTGGGTGTCTTTGTTGCCGGTCATCTCACTCGCTGGCATCACCGTGGCACTTTCTGAGGTCCCGTTACCGCGGTCGGGATGGGCAGCGGCCTTCGCGCCCACCGCACTCCCTTTCAGCTGCGTCAATCAGGCGTCCGTCAACGGCGACGCGCTTGCCGGCTACGTCACGCCACTGGCTCCCTGGGCGATATCCGCTGCCGGTAACACCTGTCTGCCTTTCACTGTGCGCAAGAGGAAGAAAGTTCCACGCCATGCGCTGGTTCACCGCCATACAGATAGAGGTGGACCCACGCTTCGTTTCTTTTTCCTTACATGGAAGGCGCATTCGCACGCCTGGAGGAACGTACGACGACTTGTTCGGCTTAGGCTGGCGTCATTTTCTGATATATATATATATATTTTTTTCTGAATTAGGAGCGTCGCGCACAAAAGAGGAGGATGTGGAGCACTTGAAGTTTAGCTTGAAGTTTATTCATCATTGAAGCATACATCTTTATCCAGTGGTTTAATGGGAAGGGGTGGCGAAAAAGGCAATTAAGTGCCTGACAATGCGCCAGTCACCGCCCAGACCAAAATAATGCACAACACTCAGTAGGTCTTTAGAGCATGAACACAAATTCAATACAGCGAAAATACAATAGCTAGAGATTTGTAGAAAGAAAAAAAAAACATACAGCGAAAATAAAGAGAGTGTAGAGGAAGAAAGGAAAAGAAATTCTTAGACACTTACACATGCACTCTTTACACACACACACACACACACACACACACACACACACACACACACCACACACACACACACACACACACACACACACACACACACACACACACACACACACACACACACACACAACCTTTAATAATACAGTCGTAGTTTTGAACAGTTATCAAGCGACAGGTCGAGAAGTGAACAGGACCGTGGCTGGCTTGTACAAATTTAAGGTGCATTACATTTCCTAGACAGCACACGAGATGCGCAATCTTACACAGAAGAACAAAACAGATATATAATGTTTGAAGCGAGAGTGGATAAGCGTGTATCTTTCTTTTTTTTTTTTTTTTGAAAACCGTTGTTGAACGACTTTCGTTCACTATGCTGATAACCATGCTGTTTGAATTTAGAAATCAAGGAATGAGGTGTGCTAACTTTTGCCTGCCGTAGTTCGTCCGAATCCTCTCATTGTAATAGGTCGTTTTTCTAAAAGCTATACGTTTGTAGTTTCCGGGAGTAAGCATCCTTAAATTGATCTGCATTCGTTTTTATTTGATCATAGATGACTGTCGCGAGCTTTTTATAAAATATGTTTTCAAATTTTAGGATTCCATGCTTATGAAAAAGTGGAGCAGCAGGCGTTCGACGGGGAACATTTTCAATGATACGTAGCATTCTTTTTTGCAGTTTGTCAATACCAATTTTATTTGTTTTTGTTGTAGAGCCCGAGAATAACACGCAGTAATGTATGCGCGAATAAACCAGAGTGTAGTAAAGCTGCTTTGTCACCCAGAGAGGTAGTAAGCATCTTATTTTTCCAGTTACACCAATGGACCGTGATACCTGGGTACGAAGTTTATGTATGTGATTGGACCAATTCCGCGGTTCGTGAAAAATGACGCCTAGGAACTTTTGAGTCTGAACACGCTCAATCAAAAGTCCTCTAAATGTGAGCTGCGTATTACGGAAAATAGAACGGTTTCGCGGATGAAAAATAATGTACTTTGATTTCTTAATATTTAATTCTAACTGATTTGTTTGCAACCATAGAGACAAATTTCCAAGCAACAAGTTTGCTTGTTTTTCGAGATTAGACATATCTTCACCGCAAGAAAAAAAAAAAAAACATTAGTGTCGTCTGCGTACAATACAATGTCTGGTGTTAGAGGTACATTTACGATATCATTAATATAGAACAGAAACAGAAGCGGTCCAAGTATGAAGCCCGGTGGGACGCCGTAGTTTACCTCGCCCATTTGAGACTTTGAGTGCTTCATATCTGTATACTGATATCGATTAGAAAGGTAACTTCTTATTAAATTAAAAGACCAGCCTCTTATGCCGTATTCATTAAGCTTTTTGTAGAAGAATTTCATGCTTAATAGAATCAAACGCTTTCTTAAAATCAAGAAATATTCCTATTGTGTGTAGTTCTTGCTCGAAGTTATGAATTATTGTATCTTTAATAGATAATAGGGCTTTTTCAGTAGACTTGTTCTTCTGGAACCCATACTGGTGTTCTGTTATAACTTTTTTTAGCTACAAAAATTTGCAATTTGTATACTATATGACACGTTCTACAATTTTTGAGAAAATGGGCAAAACAGAAATGGGCTTATAATTACTCATGTCATTTTCATCACCACCTTTGTGAAAGACAGATACTTTAGCTACTTTTGGTTTGTCTGGGAACGTTCCAATGCTCGGGATAAGCTTGCAGATATGGGCAAAGGATGTGCTAATATGCTCTGAAACTGCTTTTAAAGGTTCAGTCTTTATATCGTCAAAACCGACAGCAGAGCTATTATTTAAATTTTTTATCAGTAAGGCTACTTCCGACTCATCCGTAGGAGTAAGGAAAATGGATTCCGGGATGCATGTTGTAATATACGATTTATAAGACTGGGCGGCACCACTTGCAATATCGGAAGCTCCTGATCTCGAAAAACGGTCATTGAACATATTGGCAAGTACAGTACCGGAAACAATATCTGCCCTCTATTTAAGTTCAGAAATGTTCTTCGTATTCTTGCTTTGCAAAAGATCGTTGACAGTGTTCCAAATGGCTTTTTGATCACCGAGTATATTTGCAAACTTATTTTCGTAGTAACTGATTCGCGCCTTTTTAATATCGGACGCTAGCTTATTTCTGACCTGCTTAATCTCAATTAAGTACTCTAAGCGTTTAGTTTTTATAAATTCAGTGAATAACTTATCTCTTTCTTTCATCCTTTTTAGAAGTGTAGCATGAATCCATGGTTTTCTTGCCTTATTGCGTTTTTTATCTGTAATAATCGGAAAGGCTAGATCATAAAGCTCTGTTAATTTCACTATGAATATGTCGTAGGCGATCACAGGGTCAGTGTTATCGAAAATACAATTCCAGTTCGCTTTTGCAACAACTTTCTGGAAAACCTCACTGTTTTCTTGGTTAATTTTCCGATAATGGGTAGGGTTTACGGGGCTTCGTTGCTTTACTGCCCAGGTAAGAAATTCGAAAATTGGCAGGTGATCGCTCACTCCAGGGGTCAGAACACCTGTGCAAATCTCATTTTTACATTTCGTAAAGCATAAGTCCAATGCTGTTTCAGTGGATTGCGTCATCCTGGTAGCTATATGAAGCTGCAGTGCTGGAGCCGTGCATTGCAGCCCTCACCACCCTCACACACCCACGGTTATCCGTCATCATATATAGAATATGCGAGTCTTTCTAAGCTAATTCTTGGTTTGGAATTCACTACGTCCCCTGATAAACAGAGTAAAGTTATGGGCGTTGATCTTCAATATGTTGTTGAAGAATCGCATATGCAGGAAAATTCAGGCAGGCAAACTGCTCAGCCTGAGCCTATCTTGCTATGCTCTCTGCAAAAGTTCAATGGTCTAAGAAATTCAGCCTTTCTTGCGGACCACTAACTGCATGACAGTTCCGAAAATACAGGGTGCTGACGACACATGGAAAGCCTCTCTTCTGTAGGTTCTCAAGAATAGCGTCCGTTTCATCAAAACGGCTTGAGGATGGCCACAATGTTTTGAAGGTTTTCTGTCTCGTTCCAATCTAACGTGCATGTTTGTTTTTAACATGTTTGCTTTGGGAAAAGCTGCACTGGGTGAGGGCTTTCTATTCCTCTCAATTTCTCGCTCTCTCCTGTGTATATATACTTCCTCGGAGGAATTATACGTACATGCAGTGTTCTTACAAGAAGTTGAAGACAACAAAGAGTTCAATTACTGAAATGCTCTTATGCAACTAGGGAAGTGCCAGGTTCGACTCCCCGTTTCGACACGCGAATATATCCCGAACTCTTTTACTTATTAGTGGCGCGAGCACCGAGTGACACTCTTGTTTCTCTTCCAAGTACTCCCGGTCGATCACTTACTTCCGGTTTTCCGAATATTCCGAAAAAAGCCTTCTAAAAAAACAAAACTGGTACGAAATCGATGGTTATGGTTCAAGGTAAGAGTTATACTGGATACACATGATATCGGGGCATAAGCTTGATTCAGGTAAGGGTCAATTAACTGTCATGATACCCGCCACGGTGGTCTAGTGGTTATGGTGCTCGACTGTTGACCCGAAGGCGGCGGGTCCGAATCCCGGCCGCGGCGGCCGCATTTCGATGGAGGCCAAATGTTCGAGGCCCGTGTACATATAGATTTAGGTGCACGTTAAAGGGACCGACAACTGATTTTTTTCGACCCAGCTTTTTACGGCGCGACAGGAAGCTTACCCTTCGTAGCGTTTTGTAGCTGCAGTGGTTTATCCTAAAAGCACGTAGTTATTTTATAAGCAGTATTTTTCGATCTGAAAGGCTCCAAACACGCATGAAGGCTTGCTCCAGCAACGCTGAGAATTGATAGCAATGCCGCTAGCCCTTGTGAAAGCTGTCGTTGTTCTGCTTTCGCAGGAGTTACTGTAGCTATGCTTAATCACCTTTATTTTGAGCTTTCCAGCCATTTTTGAAAATAGCAAGCTGTTACAATGAGATGATGTGGCTTTATACACCTTCTCGGTATTTGTACAGCGTTGTGCGCGCCTGCGACCAAGGTTGCCTGCGCCTGTGTCATGGATGGCTTTTCGCGGCATGGGATCATTACTACAGTGGCTAGAATAGGGAAGTGTGAAGACCGCGCCGCCTGCGCTGACGCTCTCCACCGATGCCTCGACCGGCGCTGTCTAGGTGGCGCTGGTTGTAGCTTACACGTAGAGTTACTGTATATGCTACCTAGCATATACAGTAACTCTACTTACACGTCGCTCGCTCGGCTCGCTGCAGGGAAGCTGCCATGTCAAGGCTGATTTGTGGCGGATATGGTTTTGTTTGCGCCGTAAGTTTACTATACTCTACCATATTGCTGGGCGTAAGTGTCTCATAAATAAATGAAATTCACGGCAGATATTATCAAACATTATCACCGTATGGTATGACCGTACGCACAGTATCATAGGTGAAGCTTTACATTCGCAAACATCGCGGCCAGCTAAGCTTGCCACTGCTTGTGATCATTCCTTGATGCTGAGAAATGTAACCGATTAACATTTTGGGGGGATTGCCATTTCACAAGGTTATACGCAACCTCAAGAAGCACGAAAAAATGCTACTATGACATTGATATTCATTTTCTTCATGTTGTTATACAGTATACTTCACAATTTGCATGACATAGTTCTTAAGGATTTAATTATTCTTGCGTATTCATACTGGAAATATATTTCAATTAACAACTGCACAGAAAATCGGAGAGCATTTCACTCTTCTCACAAATTTTATTTAAAGTGGGAGGCGTCAAAGTAGGGAAGAAAGCTAGCACACTACAGGGTGATGCACATAACATCGCTCTTCGAAGCTTGAGGTGCTTTTATCTTCCTCTTGCAGAACTTTTCTGTTTGTTTAGAGGTTTCGTGAAGAAGTGAAGCCGTGTGAGAACAAAAAACTTGATTATGTTGCTCGTCAGATCTGGCTTGTGTGAGTCGCACCCTACGGATGGTACGGTCTGCATTGAGTTAGGAAGTTCAACTATAGTGCCACTTTGGAGCTTATTATAACTGAACCACAATGTGAATGTGTCCTCCAGTGCCTCCACAAATGAAAATAGTTCCGGTGACAGGTACAAAAGCCCTCCAACATCACAGAATGCTGTGAATGACGCAAGATCCTTAAGGTGCGTATTTTGGCCGGTTGGTACATGTTCAATGATACGAGAAACAGCGCGACACACGGGACAGTGAAAGAGACGGACCAAGTCAGCGGTTGTAAGTCAGCGCTTGGTCCGTCTCTTTCACTGTCCCGTGTGTCGCGCTGTTTCTCGTATCATTGAGCAAGATTCTTATCTGCGTTCTCGAGGGATGTGAGCAGCTGCTCAAAACAGTCCCGGCATTTTGTTGCCATAACTTTCCTCCGTGCCACATAGCCGGCCAAATAGTACACCAGTCTTCCGTCACTGACTTGCACAGGATACACATGGTCAGAAAGGAGAGTCGATGCTTCTAGTATAGACTTGAACATTCGTCCAGGTTTCCAGTGTCCAGTAAATTGTAGACATGGATGGCCACTTCATCAGTTCCAACTAATGACGTAAGTATGTCACCTGCACAGTTGCCCGTGCCTGCTGCTTTTACCAAATTGTAAAAGCTAAGGGAATTCACGGCAGTAAGGAACTGGGTCGATGTGGGATGACCATTGCACCCGGATAACTGACGAATTATGCCGAATAGCTTTTCGATTGGAACTTGGCGATTGGAACGACAGCATTCTTTTCCAAAGGCTTCTGCTCTTGGTATATTACGCTGCCACTGCTGGAACAAATGGTCGTCTTTTAGGACTCCAAGCAATGAGTGCTTCTGCTTGCACGATTTCTACCCAGTTGAGCATCTGGGCACAAAACAGTGGCTCTGACGTCTGCTCGTGGCACACACCCCGCAAAAGACATAACGTAAACATGACAAGGCTGTCCGACCAGCAAATGCAGCACGAAAGAACAGCGTAAACATGCAAAAGAATCACGTTTGACCGGCGAGTTGCAGCGTTGAACAACGTGTTCAGCCTGAGAGCCTGACGTGTATATAGGGTGCCTTGATGCGCGTTTTGTTGCGCGGGCGCACACATCGAGGCACACTACGTGTATACGACAGCGCGCGCCACCTAGCGGAAACATCGTAAGGCGGCTTCACTACCTTCCATTGCAGCCGCTTGGCGGTGATCACACTTCTAGTATTCTAGCCACTGTATCATTACGCCAAGCGAAGACAGCGCCACTTTGTTGCATACAACTAACGCAGGCCTATATGTACATTTTTATTGAGTAATATCTTTTAATATAAAGAAATGAACAATATTTCAGTACTAACAGAAAAGTCGTCGAACGCATACACCAATCAATGGTCACGTGACCGGCTTCATCGGACCGTGTATGATTTTGCCGCCAGAGGCGCCAAAGGTCATTTTTCCCGACTTTCAATGAAGAAATAAAAATATAAATCCGCCTCTCACGAAATAAACAGGGTTGGTTTGAGTCAATGCGACGCACAATCTTTCCATCAGTGCAGTCATCTCATTTCATGTTCTCGGCAGTTGTCGGTCCCTTTAAGGGACACCAGATGGCCAAAATTTCCGGAGCCCTCCATTACGGCGTCCCTCATAATCATGTCGTGTTTTTGGGACGTAAAACCCCGACGATTACTATTAATCGTCAAGATAATTGTAGTAAATTATTTGAAGGTGTTATTGAATGAGCAGACAGTTTTCTTGTGAGCAGCTGGGTCGTTGCGGCATCTGACGGAACAAATCTCAACCGCATGCTTCTTTCTACGTGGCCTCTGAGATGCGCTTCAGCAACGCGACGAAACACGAAGTTCAAGGAACACACCAGGGCATACGAGCGCCCTACCTGCGTATGCCACTAGCAGACACCTATAAGTCAAGGACTATGGTCGCCTCCAATTTTTATTTATTCATTTATTTCGTTACGATAATAGTCGGCATTCTCATTTTCAGATCACGAAACAGCGTCGCTCTTGGAGCATATATACCAAGACTCAAGTTGCGCATGCGCAATTGTATGTAGTGGCCTGTATATTATTATTATTATTATTATTATTATTATTATTATTATTATTATTATTATTATTATTATTATTATTATTATTATTATTATTATTCGGTTTGAATACATACAAAACACGAAGACACAGAGGAAATAAGGAGGGAACAGGCTGACAACTGCCACCTAAACGGGCACAACGCCTGCCTGCTCATTTGGGAAAGGGGAAATATAGACAAAAGGAAGATAAGGGGAAAAGAAAGAGTAAAGAAAATAGGAAATAAAGAAAAACAACTAACACAGACGTAAACACAAATAAGTGGTCACATGGAAAAGTGTCTATAAGCGCGAGGCCAAATCGGTATTTTTTAAGAAAGTAAGTAGGGCTCGATGGGCCTGGCGACGCCGAGCAGCACAACCTCCCGGCAACAGGCAATCATCAAGGTTCGTACACTTAAGACCAATAAGTCCATATTCCTTGATGAGCAGTGTTCGCTGCATAACGAATGCGGGACACTCAAAAATTATGTGTTCTAGTGTTTCACAGGAGCCACACGACGTACATGACGGACTGTCTACACAATGGCGGTATAATCGCTCACGCACTAATACAGAGCCAACTCTTAGCTTATATAAGAAGGATCTGTCACGACGAGGCAATCCACGACCACGAATACGAGGAGGGAACAATCCGCTTGCTAAACGTTGGTCAGGGTGCTGCTTTAAAAGATGTCGGCGGATCAACAGAGGAGCTTTGTCTAAGAGGAATGAAATTTCTTGGCAGTCACACTCGTCGTGGGCACATCTTGAAGCTAGGTGATCGGCCTCTTCATTCCCAGCAATACCCACATGCGAAGTTATCCAGCGGCAAATGAGGGACGCCCCACTAGAAATAATGTTTGTGGCAGATTTTACAATGCTGCACGTAATTGGACCATCGCGGTCTTTTCTCAACAGTCTGCTAAGGGCAGCACGAGAGTCTGTGAGTATGACAGCCTTTAGTGCTCCTAATTATTCTTGAACGTATTTCAGAGCAACATCAATCGCTGATAGTTCCGCAATTGTTGATGAAGATGGATGCGGTATACGAAACACCCATCTGATGTTAGTCGAAGGGCAATAGAAAGCTACAGAGCCACCTTGGCCGTCGCTGCGTACAGATGCGTCTGTAAATACATGAAGATAATCGTCAAATTTTTCAAATAGGTGCGACTGGGCCAACTGAAATAGCACCAAAACAGGCTGGTCAGACTTTTTATGTATTCCGGGAATGGATAGATAAATGGGGAAGGTGCACTGGTTGTGCTGTTTCGGTAACGGGTAGGTTGCAGACGCTGGCTGCCAGGGGACGCTCGGCGGCAATACAAGATAGAGTTACTGTATAGGCTACCTTT
Organism: Rhipicephalus sanguineus; assembly: GCF_013339695.2. NCBI lineage: Eukaryota > Metazoa > Arthropoda > Arachnida > Ixodida > Ixodidae > Rhipicephalus > Rhipicephalus sanguineus. The sequence continues at coordinate 244,082,902 of NC_051176.1, forward strand.
AGGTTATACAGTAACTCTAATGCAAGATAACGGGCCTGAAACATAACTAAAGCAGCGCCGCTAATGTCCGTGTGAAGGCACGTCCTCTCTCGTGCATTTTGTGGGTTGTCAATGTTTTGAAGTGCGAAACTCGTGGAGCATGGCTCTTGGCCGGAAAGGCGAGCTTGCGCAGTTTTGCCGCGAGACCACGTGAGGGTGCTGCGGCTCGAAGCGGCGCCGTGGGTAAGGTCCGCGAGATAAAGAAGGCAAAAATTAACGTTAGATATGGCAATGTAATGTATATTGAAGCAAGTGACGTGTTTTCGTGGTCTCCGAAAGTGTAAAAATGTGCGGTACACAATCGGCGGGGCACGCAAGTGCTCGCTCCTGATGGCAGCGCCACCGCAAACTCGGCAGCGCTAAGAAATCACTTGTTTTTAAAGCGTGACACACCATATATTTTTGGAAGGTCGTGCAAGCGCCATCTTTATTGTCCACTTCTCTACGTTGTTTACTTGATCGGTGCACGGTGTATGGCGTATACCGCGCTTGAGTCTGTTTGCACGGTGGTTCTGCATGCTTCAGTATGTTGTGCACCTGCTGTGCCAGTGGTTGCAAAAACAGGTACAGCACCAGAAAGAAGCTGATTTCCCTACCGCGGGAAAAATCCGTAGTTTCCTGGTGGGAACCCTAGAGGCGCTGCTGCAGCTGTATAGGGGAGGAGTAGATGCCTAGGAACGCAGTTGGCGCTATACGTTATATTTTTCATGGGCTTTAATGAGAGAATGTTACAAGCAGAGGAGACGGATAGCATGCATTACAGCGCTTTTTGGCCACGGCCCTCGGCATCCCGAATGTTGTAATAAAGTTTGATTTGATGCGATTTTTCTTCCTCGCGGCGTACTTAGTTGTGACTCTGGCAGTGAGCGGCGGGGAGCCCGCAGGCCGGTGCGGCAAAACTGCGCCAAACTCACGGCGCCGCACCCACGGCGGCGACAAATTACGTCCCGAAAACAAGAGTTTCGCCGGCACAATGGGACGCGACGTATGCTCGGCGAAGCGCGCGCACCTGCTCCCAGCGATCTGCCGGTACACAAACAGAAGAGGCCATTTATACTGAATGCCAACTCGGCGTTCTGTTAGTGACATCTTTACTTCCTCTTGCTGAGCGCGCGCAAGCAGCCGGCGTGCCCACTGATTCCCACTTCATTTTCTTCCGGCCTCTATTTATGGGCCGGTCGGGCGGCTGCGCTTGTTCCGGCGGCCAAAAAGACCAAGAGACCGGCAAACTCTTAAGCCCCGGGACGCAGTGACAACGCAGGGACTTCCCAGTCCTCCCGAAAACTAGCGTGACGCAGCGATTACTCAAGGCGCACTCCAGACGGCGCTGTGGTGCGCGTAATTGGCGCGGCAGACCGCGAAAAGACAATGCCGAGTCCCGCGGTAATTAGTCCTAACGCCTAACGCGCTTAACCGTCCGGCGGGCGCGCTACGTGCGGCAAACAAATCAACCGCCGCCACCTTGTTCGCGACAGCCCTGGGTGCCGAGCACCGCTTAGCCGCGGCCGCTTTCCCTCTCGGTAAGCGTGATTAATCCGCATCTGTGTCAAGTTCACGCACGTTATAAATCGACTGTTTAGAATTCCCGTCCTGACGCCGCTTTTGCTCATGCTGCCGCGCACTCCCAGCAGCAGGTTGCTCGAGGTGCGCGGGGTTGCAGCATTCGAGCGGCCGCCACTTTACTCGCCGAGAGCGATGACGACGTCGTGGCCACGACAGGCTTCAGCGCAGTGAGCCTTCCGCGCGCCATCATTATCGTTAGATCGTTTTTAGGCCTTGCGTTGTGCGCCGCCGAACCACGGGTGGGCTTGCATACTCCTGTAGAGTCTTCAAAGGCTGCGCGAGACTCCTTTTAGCCGCGTCAGGCGCTTCGCGGCGGTCGGGAGGAATGAGCAGCGACAGCAACTTTACGGGCGGCGAATGCTTGCGCGGTACGTGGTCGCCACAGCGTAATGTGCAGCGATATGTCGCAGAAATGGAATGCAACACAGGTTGCCGCGCGAATTCTCAAGATTGGCGACCCACACACACACACAAAGAAGAAAGCAAAAAGAAATTGAGCAGCTGTTCCATGCTGTGAAGATGAATGACCAACGAAGCTGTATAGCACATCACACCGGTTTAGACAAATATACGTGAATTTATGTTCATCATTAGGAAATGGTCGAGGCGATAACTTTGTGATTACTGGGACATCGGTTAGGTTACAACCTTATAACAGATCCTTGGCCAAAGTTAAAAATATATACGCGACCGTTGCCGAGTGGTTGAGCGACTGGGATTTGTGTGGCATATCAAACCAATCTTTTTTACTATAAACTGAGTTAACCTTCATTTGTCTTCTTTCTTGCACCCTTCCCTGAAATCTGGTTCAGATACATTCATCTTCTGCAAGTGTGGTTGTTCGACCCAGTCGGTAAGACACTCGGCTTCTGAGCGTGGGGTCGTGTATAGGCTCGGAACTCACCACCACCAACGTTTTTCCTTTCGCATTCGGTTCGTTTAATACATGTATTCCTTGACAGCGATTTCCCTTAAGTGACGGACGAACGTAAACGTTTCTTCGTTTAGTCGCATAGAAATGCTTACGCATTCAAAAGGAAAAGTTGTCACGTGCCGTCTTTTGCTCTGGTTCTCTTAGAGAATGAACAGCATGAGCTACGAGGCACGAGAGCGACAGAGAGACAAACCCAAATGGAGGTTGGACGAACGATAACGAGTTTTCCAACACGATGTTATACCATTCCCTAAGGTATGGTCACTTTGCGTAGTTGCACAAGCGAACGTACTTCGGTGGCTAAATGCCAGTTGTTCCGGCCATGCCCGACGTTAATGGAGAAGCCGCCTGCAACGTTGTTGCGCGTGCACTGCTTCGCAGCTGCTAATTTTCTCCACTGGTTCCGTTAGAATTCGGCTGGACGCTCTCCCTGCGAAATTTGCGGATTTGTGAGGAAAAAATGTGAGAGGGAAGCGCATCAGAAATAAAAGAGAACCACTCACCAAAGCGCACCCCACGGAGGGGTCGGTAGCCAGGCGTGTCTTACGTGCCGTACTCGCACATGGACGGGGCTGAAGCAGAGTGTGAGTCCACTGCTGCGTGTAATTTGCATGCTTATGCAGACTGCGGAGCAGTTTTGATGGGGCGGTACTATAGTGTTCTCTCAAAGTTCCTTTTAGGGGCACTGGGTAGTGGTTCTCAGTATACCGCGGGATTCTCTAATGATATATACGCGGGAGTCGGAGCTAACAAGAGAAATCAAAGAGTTCTCGAAGCTTGGCACTCCTTTACTTTTTTTTCTTACGTCAACGACTAAGAACAAGCTATTGTAGAAGAGCTCTAATGAGTATCTGTGGCGTCGCCATGTTGGTCTGATGCACAAAATCTAAATACTGCGCAGGTAGTAAATCTCTAGTCGGTTGTTTTATCTGCTATCATCGCGCACGAAATCCCGAAGAGAGTGAGCTACAAGGAAAGGAGATTGACTTGACCGCGGACATGGTGACTGCCTCAACTGACCGCCACAACCGCAAGTCGCCACTGTTACTAAATATCCAACCATTCGTTTGCCCTTTCTCTCTCATTGGGCTTGAAGCGAGTGGCTATCTTTGCAGGAGCAGAAGAACGTAAATACCGTTGTCATCGGACGTATTTTGCGTGCGCTGCTAGACGAAGGCTTGCTCTAAGGGGTTGCAGGACCCCTAACGTACGCCTTTTCCCCATTTCCCGAAACAACGTTGTCCGCATGATCAGCGACCATCCTAAGCAGTATTGCATCGCTTCACTGCACTGCTCACCTTCAACGTCATTTTTTGTTTAGACGAACAAGCATATAACTTACATATATATATGATATCCTAATCAATGCCTTTCTCTCATAACGACAATCGTATCACTTTTCTTAACAGCTCCAGTTGCATGACGCAGAGCTTCGTTTTATATAGGTTTGGGAGGTCTACGCAAACGCGCAAAGAAAAGTAAGGAAACCAGGAAACGAAGGCACGATTGATGACCGCCGTGTGCGGCATTTGAAGCCATTGCCTTGAAATCGAGAAATATTTCACTAAAGATCAGGGGGCGGATTAACAAGACATGTCTGGCGTGAGTGAAATTCGTGATTGGCATGGTATTCTTGTGTCGGCCAAAATTAAGATCGAATAAGGCGATTACGGGACGATGGACACCAAACCGCCGCAAATAACGAACGGCACTTTCGTATGAGGAAAGCTTTTAAAATGGGTCAGATTTTTTTGGTTGTGTGAATTCGTGAACACGTTTTGGAGCCACACTGTTAAAATCTTTATGCGAAACGGAGCTCGAATGCGTACTCTGATGGGATTTTCGCTACAAGTTAAACATTGGGACTATATATGGCAGCCTCTCTGGTATCTGGATAGAAGTATATCGGAGCAAAACTTGTGCCAGTTATAGAGCACTGGGATTTAACAAAATCATACTTTTTTTTTGTTTAACACGAAGCAACGCAAAGTTAAATCAGCACTTGGCTTGGGAATATGTTGAGGATTGATTACATATTCATTAATGCATATGGGTCAGTCAGAAACAGTCAGCCGACGCCATTAACTTAATAATGTGTTTTGAAGTGACTTTCTTCGTAGTTTGTTTTAAGGAGTGCGGATTGCATGACAGGCTGCGATCGTCTGCACGTCATGTTTTCTCTTCAAGGGCATTTCGCCTTCTTTCTCGTGTCCTTGTCTGCCAGCACTGGTTCACATTTTCTCACTTTTTCTTCCCGCTCAACCTTTCTTTTCCTTTCCCCGGGAGCTGCAAAAAAACCACCTAATATTTCTTTATATTAAGCTCCCCATATTTCCCTACATTACGTTTGTATCTCTCATCGTGCTAGAGATGACTACGAGAAGTTTATCACACAATGAGATCCAATTCAAACTATAATATTAAGCCCGCTGTACATGGAAATATACAATTCGGTTAATTGAACACCTATTGCACGAAGAAACCTGCGTTCGTGGGCGATGTCACCGAATCAATTGTGCGGTATGTCGTCCGTTGACATTTTTTTTTTCGTAAAAGTAGGGACAGGGTAGCATAGGTGGAAGCGAATGTTGCCCTCAGTTAATTTCACCTGGACTTGTTCACGGGCGAATGAAATGGAAAGAAAACAAATAGGGCCGTCGCTGCAGGCAGTGCTGACGACTGCACATCACGTCAAGCCGTGCTGATAAGAGCTGGCTTCGCGTCTCTTATCTACGCCGCAAATGCGGGCAGGACGACACACCTGCCGTCAGTCGAATCAGCCAAGCGAGAAACCGCAGGCAGCGCGTGTCGACTGTGGGTACGGCCGGTCAGGGACCAACCAAGCCGCGTGCAAGGTCACCGCGAAGACGTGATCTTTCACCCCTCGCCGACGAACCGCGCTGGTTCCGTGAAGGTGGCCGCCTCTTCTCCGCTGGCTGCTTGACAGGTGACAACGTAGCTGGCGCAAGACGCGAAACAAAAGGTGATAACCGAAACCGAGAAGTTGCTCCTACCCTGCGCAGAAGATGGGCGACGACGTTTCGCTAGCAGTCGAACAAAAAGACGAACGCGCTTCGAACGCGCGTACGTGGTCAGCCGTCTGCGGGGGCCGCCGACGCTGAAAAGAATTTCTAGAAAAATTGTAAGCAAGACGCGGTCGTCTACCAGGGAGCGACGCTTTTCCCGTCACGGCGTCGGTGAATGCTAAAGCGATTTGGCTCAGTCTACGTGTACGTCGCGCGCGAGGCAAAATATTTTGCAAAGCAGGTCGTCAACGCGGACGTCTCCCGTTCCTGCTTGAGTGACGTGGCAAGCAGGAACAAGCATCATGCAGGGCCTTCTTCTGTTCCTCGAAGATGCCGCCTCACAAAGCTTATTCCCGGAAACCTTCGACAGCTCTCGTTTCATCGTGTTGTGGAACGGAGCTCCGCAGTTCTCTGTATTTGTCTCACCTTCAGAGCTCAGACCATGACTGACAGATCCGTTTATGCCACACGCCATGCGGTCGAACAGTATACGGTAGAGTTCAGTTTTTCGAACGGGAGAGGACGGAGACGCAGGAGCCGAGAAACATAGCCGCTCGTCTTTGTTATATACCTCGAAGCCGCGTGCTCAGAAAAGGTAGCCTCGTCTGCACATGGTCCGGCGCGGTGGTACAGCGGTTGCGGTGCTCGGCAACTGACCCGAAGGTTGCGGGCTCGATCCCGGCCGCGGCGGTCGCATTTCGGTGGAGGCGAAATGCTAGAGGCCCGTGTACTAGTGCCATGTCAATGCATGTTAAAGAACACCAGATGGTCGAAATTTACGGAGCCCTCCACTACGTTGTGTCTCATAATCACATCGTCGTTTTGACACTCAAAACCCCACAAATTATTATTATTATTAGCCTCGTCAGCACGTCCTCTTATTTACAAGCATCGTAAAGTACGAACAATTACAAGAGGATGCATTCTTACATGTTGCATACTTCCTAGTTGCCTCACTGAGTTTTCAAAATATTGGGCCTTTACGCGAGACGCAAACACTTTATTCTCGCAAGTTAATCGCGACGAGGTGACCAAATCTGCGACAGCCTATGTTTAAATCACGAAATGTAAACCTTTCAGTAATACTATTTGTGCCGCTATAGCTAATCTTTTCTTGGATTCAACGCTTCGATGTATTGTCATTACAGCGACACTCCACTATACGCGCGCTATTATTTCTATACACATGTGTACAAATAGGTGTTCACTCGACGTGGCTGCTGCTATCATAGTATCACACAAGCGCGCCTTGCAGCTTTCTCGACAAGTTGTGTAAGTGTTATCACCATAGCACAGCATATCGAGTATGCATCACCCGAACATTTGTTTTTGTGCTATCAATATTTAATACCACCTGCGCACGCATCGGGAGCAGCAAAGAATAAGCTCGTCCCCGCTACTCGACGATGCCATCTCATTTGAATGAGCGTACTGTACAAAGAACAGGGCATTCGCCGAGCCTGAGTGACCGACTGCGAGGGATCCGCCGCGAACGGAGAACCGCCTCGTTCGCCGCCGAGTCCACTCAAGTGAAACACCGTGATGTTCACGGTTCAGCCATTTTCAAAGAGCAGGTTTCCAAAAAAAGCCGCTGCGTCGTTGAGAACCGATATCCATGCAGCAGACGTCACGCAACGAATCCTCCCGAGGAGCGCGGTACAACACGCAGGGACCTCGGATCGCGCACAACAAAAGACAAAACCGCAGGATCACACGACTCCGTCAGAGCCCCGGGAATGAGTGACGGCAGCGCTGCCATCGTGATTACAACACACGCTCGCAAGGAGAAGCACAGCGTGGCAGCGGCTTTTCTCCCGAGCGTCCCTCGACCACAAAAAGCGACGGACCGCGCCGTCGTCCGCCATGTTTGTGGGACGAACCGGGCCTGTCACTCACGCAGCTGTCACTTGGAGTCGACAGTTGCCTTCCGATTACCAGCTTCGCCTGTCAATCCAGCTTTGGCGTCGTGGCCGGCAGCGCGGCTTCCCTCCGCGGCGGTTCCACAGCAGCCGCCTCCCTCCCCCTCTTTTCCCCGAGGAACCCAGCCCAGGCCCGAGACCCGCAATCTCGCCGCATTCCCGCGGCTCTTCGGAGCGTCCCGACGACGTCTACATAAAGCCCTGGCGCATAAACAGCTTCGTCTACAGCAGCTCGGGGTTATGCACTGGATCTGTCAATCACCGCACCGCGCTCCCGAGCCGTGTGCTGAACCTTGTCTAGCAGTGAGCTGCCTGCGTGTCCTTGTCACAGGAGCGCAGGCACCTTGAAAAGGAAAACCCGCCGAATTGGACGCCCCCCCCCCCCTCCCGCTCCTACTCGCACCACGTGTCCCCTTCACCCCTCCCCCGCTTGTTTCACGTCATCACCTGCCGCTAGAGCTCGGCACCGTCGTCCTGCAGGGGGGTTGGTTTCGCGCAACGCCGACCATTCCTCGCGGATACCTTTCTCGAACGCATGCCGATCGAGTGAGTGTGATTTTGAGAGTGCGGTTTGCCCAGACTTCCAATTTTTGACAAAATAGGGGGCTTAATAGTCTCTCAGCGTTATTATAGCAATGTTATATCTTACTGCCAGTATATATTTCAAAATGCCCAGGATGGTGTGCACTTTTCCTTACTCATTTTCTTCTTACCAGTTAAATGGTTGCTTCAGACTGCGGCATTCCAAGTAGGATTATACATATCCCAGCGCACTTCTCTACAGTGTCTACAGTGCATCGGCTGTGCGCTTCAGATTGTGTTCGAATACGGCCTCCGGCTGAAGGCAGACTGATCGAGCGTTACCGGAGGAAAATGCAACGGGCACGTAACCTCCTTACTTTAGAGGGGTCTCTCTTCCTGATTGAAGAGTTTATTCCACGGAAGGGAACTTAATCCTTTCTCTGACCGCAAAGCCAAGGCGATCCTTATTGCTACGTTGACCCTGTAACACGCATCCGCTACATTCCTTCTATTACAATGACTGTGAGCTGAGGCTCCCTGAGCAGCCGAAATTCTAGTGCAATAGGCAAAGATACACGTCATAACTACAGACCGGATTTTAGGCAAATACCTATTTTGTTCCTTGCGCCCCTATCGCGCCACTTTGATATATGAGCATGAATTAGAGGTTAAGAAGGGCTTTTATAGTGTTTTATAGCGCCCATAAATGCCTACTTCTGGCGTTTGTGTCTAAATGCTTAAAAATGCCTTTAAATGCCTATTTTCAAAATTGGCGCTTTTATGAGCACTGTTTAGCCTCAAGTTTCGCTCCCGGGTGCAGTTTCAGCCCGTTATTCATGTTACCGCGCAACATTGACTGTTCGGAACTCTATGGGGTTCAACCTAGTCCTCTAGTTCAACCAACTCCCGGGAACAACCGCTAGCAGCAGTCATGTGGGACACGCCGGCGAGCATTCGCAGCCGCACTGATATGGCGCGAGAAATTGGCGAATGCGAGACCGCGGAGTGCCGTCAGCGGAAAGGAGAGTGACGAGCAAATAAAGAAAGAAAAATGTCATGCGCCCGCGGATTTTGTTTTATTTGTAATTTACTTGTAAGGTGTTCACTGCAGTAGCCTAGCCAGAATTTTCTTAGGACGGAGCGAGGGGGGGGGGGGGGGTCAACCATAAAGTATACTTTATGTATGTTCGTGGGTGCGTTTGAATGTGTGCGTGTATATACACACATGCCAAACTGAAAAGTTTCAGGGAGGGGTGCACCCGCAACACCACCCTCCTCCCCCCCCCCCTGGCTACGCCAGTAGTCTTTCATTCCCTTCTGGTCTTTTAGTGGTTTGGCTTCTCAGTAATGCCGAAAAGACACCCAGGAGTGCGTTGATTCAATAGTGGACATCACTCATCGTGCCGAACACGGGAAAGACCGTGTTCTACGAACCGTGCAGGACAGGGCACAATTGCACGGCTATGTTCAACTGTTGGCGCCATTGTGCCATCTTAAGCAATGATATTTTTGCTTTCTTGTCGTAGATAGAGTTCACGCACTTCTTCGTATGAAATTATTTGCATTTATGTGAAAATTTATTGTGCCTATATTTACGATTTTGGAAGCCTAAAACGTTGTTTTGCCTGCCTATTTTCGGCGCCTAAAACGAGCTTTTTTAATGCCTAAAAATCTGGCCTCTAGTCATAACTCACTTGTCCATCGCACCGGCTCGTATGTTAGTATGGGTGCTCAACGGATCTCGATCTTTTCCAACTCCTATAATGTCTCTTCTTTCCTAGAAACAAACATAGTGCGCGTGAAGGAAACGCATATGATAAGGTTACTTTCTTCACCTAGAACAACGCGTCGACGTTCACGGCAGTTTCTACACATTGGAAACCAATTCACATATTTTATGATAAAACCATTCTTATTTGTCACCTAGACATGATTTTCTCCGCAAAAGAAGCAGAGTGCACTGCCGTGTGACGGTGAGGCTTTTATGGGGCGCTCGCCGATATACACTTACCCTACAACATGGACCTTATAAATGACCGGCTTCGATCTCAACGTGTCTCAGACTATATAGACGAACTCGCTTTCGGCGAACAGCTCGTATATACATACGTCACAGGTCCTTGCAGTGAGCCTGCCGTCCCGTTGACACGAATGAGGGGTGTGTTCGCAGATATGGGCAACCAGCGGGTAATGCTACACCGGCAGATGTCACGGCTTACTCTCCGAGGCTTCCAAATGATGGCGAGCCCAGGCAATTGATTGTGTGCAAGCGGCACGGCGGTCGTTGGCAGCCCCGTGCACGCGCACGGACCCTCGTCGTCGGCTGCATCGCACGGCTATTGCAGGGCGGCGGCGGCAGCAGATAGCCGGAGACAAGCCGCGGGACGTCTCTCAAATTTCCGCCTGACGTTTGTCAGGGGAGGCGCGAGACGGGCGTCGGACGGATCGTCGAGGCCGGGGGCGGACGCCTCTCGCGAGGCCCTGTCAGCCACCCTGACGTCGCACAGCTGCGCCGCACCGAACGGAGCGGACGTCTGCGGACCCGGGCCCCGGCGTGGGCGACTTGGCACGCGGCGCGGAGGCCTTGGGGCGCGCGAAATGTTCGGACGCCCGCGCTGTGTCACTCACGCGCATCGCGTAAAAAACCGCGCGAGAAAGGGTGACCGCCCGCAAGCGCGACCCGTGCAGCACGCGCTCGCTATCGTCGCGGGCGCATCTGTGTCCGGCGCCGTTGCGCGCATGAATGGCTCCCGCGACTTACAGCGGCGTCAACAGGTCGTCACGCCGTCTGCTGGCTGATGACAAGGTTGCGTCTGAGCGAACGCCTTCGTGTCTGGGCCCTCGCGGCGTATAGTATACGGTTTCCTGAAAACCGCCGGTCTGCCGAAATTATGGCTGGTGGCAGCGGAGGCGTACGTCAGCCACGCAGGACAAGCTATAACAACTTCTGCGTATGTGAAATTATCGTAGTTCGTATCGTGCAGGTTCCTCGAGGGAAATGCTTTCGTCTGCACTGGTGCTATCGCGACATGTGTGATTACTTGTACGCCTGGCTGGTCGTGTACAGTTTTTAAATAAGAGGATGTGGCTTTCTGTCTGGTTATTCAATCGATCGGTAGGCTGCAATGAGCCACGAAAATTCATTGCAATGAAAAGTGCCACTGCAAGTCTGTTAAAAGGTACACTGATGATTTATTTTTATTTCAGAAGCTGCAGGTATTGCGACATAATCAGATGTCTTTATTACGATTAAGAGTAACCTGACGATTATCTGATGTTCATGTCGAACGATGAGCCCCACGTGCCGCTCATTTGCGAAAAGATTTCCTGTATTGCCTTCCTAATGACTGATGCTGGAGCTGTTGTACGTACTGTAGTCGTCACGCCCGCACCTGCACACCCGCACAAAAAGAAAAAGAGGACTAAATGTTGAGATTAAGATATTTCATAAAGCATATTGTCAAAGTCATTCAGCTGCACTGTGTTCGAGACAAAAGGTTTCCACCGCTACAAATTCAAGTAGTGTGACCATACAGGTCCATACAGGTGCATACTGGTCCATGCCAACACAAACGATCGCGGAGGCGACCATTCTAGAAAGAACAAAGCATATCTCACGCAGCGCCTCTTCTATCGTCTTGAGACGACATTTGCAGCGAAGCACGCAGATACGCGGCCAATTTTTTTCTTCATCATATGCGTAAGCCTGTTTATTCCGTAGCCATATTTGTTAAATTATTTTTTTAAAAGACAAATGCCCTTTATTGAAAGATTGCGACTAAAGATTGTACAGAGGCATGCCTTGCGAGTTTTGTTTTTCCATCAATCAGTTCGTTTTCAGCACTGCCTGTCCAGCACTATCACGGCTTAAATGCATAATGCCACTGGGCGTCGTCCTCCTTTTCGTGATCTTATGTGACACATTTACGCTGGACACATTTGGTGGTAAGTGTCGCAAATTCGTAATATTAACTCGGCTTTTCCGTGTTGAAAATAAGTCCGAAATACCTTTAATGCGGTCACCGCTTCAGACGCGCACTCTCAACGCATAAAAACGCACCACCGGCGTCCGCGCCGAGGCTGGCGAGCCGGCTAGAAATGTACGCCATCCCGCCCGCACCTCCGCAGTGTATACATACACTGCAACGCACGACTTCGCCTTCCTCGTCGAAAGGCGCCGGCGTGCGTCGCGACGCCGGCGCAGCCGTGCGAGCACCGCTGCTCGCCCTTTGCGGGGCCCGGCGGCAGTCGACAAAGCCGGTGTGGACGATGTCGAGGGAGCCGGCGAGGAAAACAAAATAAATCCACCGCGCACGGGGAAAGCGCCCCCTGATTGATGGACATATGACAGACAGGAAGAGAAACGTGCGCCACCGCGAGGAAGGCAGGTCGACAGCGCAGGAAGTGCGCCATTCTTGAGAGCCGGCCAAGAACAACACAACTGGGCCCTGCTGCGGCACTCGTTTCCTCCGCGTTTCAAGCTGGGAGGGGGGGGGGGGGCGTGACCCGCAGGACAAACGGGGCTACGCGCTGACGCGCTCTGCGCGCTTCGCATCATGCGCGGTTCCTCGCAACTGAGCTTCGAGCACGCGAGAGCGTTACGCACCGCGGACATGGATGTCGGTTTCACCAAAGAAAAGCGCCCTCCTGTGCGCCCCCTCCATGTCCCCGGAGTTTGATACGAAGTATACTACTGTCTACTGTAGAGGGAAATGTGGCGTTACGTATATGGCCATTGTTGCTGTTTACCCAGTATGTAAATTAAGGTTCCCTGATCGACGGGCCTCAAGAAACCTGCAGGGTGGCGGAAAACATCGTGAAGGGGCTTAAATGGAAATGTTGGTCAGCCGTTGGAATTATTGAACCTTGGACTAGGTGGCCTTAGAAAACCAATTAGATTTTTATACTGCGTTCGTTCGTTTGTTTGTTTGTTTGTTTTGTATTTCAGAAAAAAAATTTTAGTCCGTATTTGTCGCATGGCAGCAGTCAGCCTTATTTAGCCTGTACCACTCTGTTGTGTTGAAGACATCGTAAAAAAAAAAAAAGAAAGTTCTTTAAAATTGGAGAAAGACTAGGCAGCTTCAGTAAGCAAAACAGAAGCTCAGCGGAAGATGGGAGGCTTGAAGTGATGAGGAATCATCGAGCGGGGAATGTCGCTGAAGCCAACGCTTCGACAAGGAGACGTGACTTCGTCAGCGCATCGAGTGCTTTTCCGTATATAGCAGCGTGTTCCTGTGTGTCTTGCTCACTCTTCCCCGACCTCAAAAAAGGGAAGAGAAGAAAAGCAAGCTTGTACAGTGAACGTCATGTAGATTTTAACGGGGTAGTTGCTATCGCTAATGAAGGCTGACCACTGGTCGACAGCCTATAACACGGTAATGGTTTTGGGCGAAAGTTACGAAATGATGAATCACATAGCGACGCCGGTACACTAAAACAATATTATATATTTGTTTGTCGGAGACAACATGATTGAGTATCCTGAATATTCAACGCTTAACTGTAAAGAAGCGTTCATAGGCTAGTAATAAGAACCTTTCAACCGTAAAGAGAGAGGGGGGTTGTTAGTGAGAAAGATAGGAGAAAGCAGAAAAACCACCTTCTTGTGATGACTACCCACAGTCCAAGCGCCAAGCCGGAGTACTTCTCTTCCCATTTCAAAAACCGGTGGATGTCTGTCGGCGCTGGCCATCAAACCCAGTATCTCCCCCACATCGGAAGCGGACGCTCTAAAACATTTCACCACCGACGCGGTAGTCATTGTTCGGTAATGCTCTAAATACGCACCCATTCGGAAGGAACAGCACCCAGAGAATTTTAAAGGAGAAAGGAAGAAGCACTGCACAGAACGCTGAGCGGTTTCTGTATGAGCGAGTTCCCGGCGGTTAACAGAAGAGTATTATTAGTACGAATGCTGAATATTTCAAGTGAAATGCCAATCCGTCCTGTTCTGCTGCCGATAGCTGCTGTATAGCAGCATCAGCAACGAGCTATAGTTGACGCTGTAAATAGCTTCGGCCCATATTTCAATGCTGGGAGCCAACAGGATGTTGCACTGAATGGCATGATGCATTTCACCGCTTTGCACCGAGATAGCCGTAAACGTGGGCGTTGCCCGGTGTATGCTTCATCGATGTCAACTGCGTCGAAGGCTTACAAGTGTTCCCGTACGTGTGCATGTGTTCCGAGTTATGAGGAGAGCCCGGCCGGCGAGCCGCTCGTCATATCAGCGCCTTCGGCCGTCCTGGACTGTCGTCGCCGAAAAAGAAGCGAGAGGAAACGTCTCGCAAGCAGAAACAAGAAAAATGAAGCGTTCGCCGGCGAGTCAAATCTCAAGGACCGTCAGTCGGGGGAAGACGACAAACGACTTCCGCCGCAGACTCGTCTCGCAGCGCATTCCGCCTGATATATACCATGTCATGCTGGATGCGGAGCGCGCTGCATTAGCTTAGCGACGGATCGCCGAGTGCGCGTTTCTCTCTCAACAGATTCATTGAGACGGAATGAATGAGCTTGCGAGAAATTATGTATTAGACAGATGGCTTCCCTGATAAGCCCGCCGGCAATCTTCATCGAACTCGACGCGCAGTTAATGCATTCGAAAGGGCGAGGGCACGTAGGAAGGAAAAAAAAAAAAAAGCGCCAAGCATGCTCTCATGAGCGCGAGTCGAAATGAAGCGCGGTGGGCCGTCATCTATGCTTGATAGTTGGCTTTGGTTGCGTGGAGGCAATGTGCACGGTGAAAAAGAAAGAAGACGAATAGATGAATGTCATCGAGCTTGATACCCGGATGACAACGGCAGCGATGCCAAAACACAACTGCGGTGCGGCCAAGCGTCTATAAGTGCCCGAACGAGTTGACAAATCGTTCGGCGAAAATGTTGGAGTGATATTTTTAAGGCGGCCGCATTACGGAGAGACCTGGGTGGGAGTACATTCCGAAACTTTTATATACGCAATCGCTCCGTTGATACTGCCCCGTGTAAGTAATTTATATTTGCACATGAGTGCAGGGAAAATAAAAAGCACTCACTGCTAGAAACAACTGCAAGAAAACAGGTGCGCCGAACCAGTCTGGGAGGAAGAGCTATCAGGGCACACGTCAAGAACGCGCGTATCATTTGTTTCAAGCATGGTTTGTTACTGACTTAAAGTAATTGCACGTTCCTTTCATGCAGCCGTGCATTCGTCTTTCCGGTGCTTATACAGCTGGAACAATTTAAAAGGCTCTTTTGCAGACATTGGACGTTAATGTAGTTAACTGTAGTCAAGCATAGTTGTGCGAAAATTATCAGCTGCCAATCAATCCGGCAGTGTGATTACGTTTACCATGTATTTACCGCACCCAGGAGCCAAGAAGAATGTGTGTACTGTAATTCTGATTGACGCACTGCACTACAGTTTGCTTTATTTTCATCATTTATTATTGGTACTGTGCGTTGAGCATACGCCTGCTGACAGCCGAATTTTAGACGACCACATGTGCGATATCCTTTGGTCGATTACTGGGGTGCCTAAGCTATGCGGCGGCGACACGTAATCTCTACGTATATTTGCCATGACTAGTCCGCCTCGGTGGTACAGTGGCTACGGGGCTCGGCTGCTGGCCCAAAAGTCGCGGGTTCGATGTCGGCGCTGTGGTCGCCATTTCGATGGAGGCGAAATGCTAGAGGTCCATGTACTGTGCGATGTCAGTGCACGTTAAAGAACACGAGACGGTCGAAATTTCCGGAGCGCTCCACTACAGCGTGCCTCACAATCGTCTCGTGGTTTTGGCACGCACAAACCCACATAATATTGTTACATTCGCTGCAACAAAAAGTTCGTTTAGTTCATACCTACGCAGCCAACATTGATTCGACATGCGTTCATATGAGTTTCTTTTTTTATTATTCAACAGTCTCAGAAGTATCAAAAGCCCTCCCTTCCCTTCCCCCTTCCATTACCTCGAATCCCATTCGTCAACTGGAACATAAAACAGCTGTAATGCAAACGCAAGACGTCATATCGCTGATGTCTGTTCTGTTCTGTTCTAACTGTTTTGCTGTGGAGAGGTTGAGGTCCATATTGCTTCGGCTACTCCTTATCACGAAGTTATGCAGCGAAAAACAAAGGAATAATACTGAACGGTACCTAAACATGAACAATCTGCACACTGAAACCACTTCAAATATCATACCAATACACAGTTTGCTTGCAGCAGTTCACACTGTCATAAACTGTTCACCCGCACACCTTCCTTTTCTACTATCGGTATATGCAATAACACCTTTCATATAAATCAATCCCTGGCTGTCTATCACAGGCGCTTATCCAGTCCGGTCTCCACTAAAAAATCTGTCAGGAAGATGTTCGCCTTTTTCTGAAGATGCATATGAGGCCATGGTCCAAGTAATTTCTTTAATGTGAGGGGCCGTCTGTCCAAACTTGCTAATTTTTTCTTTAATTTTTCTCTTTCATTCGCGTATTTAACGCACTCCAAAAGAATATGGCGAACATTTTCTTCTGCTTGACCACAATGGCATTCCGGGGAGTTGGATCGATGTATCTTGTGCAGGAAGCTGTTTGTGTAGGTTACTTCCAATCGAAGTCTGTGGATTAAAGTCTCTAAGTGTCGTGGGAGATCTGTCGCTATGAAAAATTTTCTGTGTGGATCAACTTCATAAAGTACTGATTCCTTTGATTTAGGGCTATCAAACCACTTCTCCATCGAACAATGGTTAGCTCCTTGCGTTATAAAATGTCGAATATCCGCCCCAGACACAGGGATTGCGCAATCCCGTCCTTCGTTCAATGCTTTCTTCGCGAGGCTGTCAGCCTCTTCATTTCCCTTTATTCCAATGTCGAAATAGCCGAAGTTAACTGCATTGAGGAAGAGCTTACATATTGTTGTGAACTAAGTACCACAATAAAACTAGAATGAAAATGAACAATCAAAGCACATTCTGACCGGTTGCCCCCATGTATACTTAAGGTCCTTTGTTTTCGAGCTTTGCGACTTTTTTTTTTATTTCGGGGGGTAAAAATTAGTTGGTGTATTTAAAGAGGAAAACCAGGGAGAAATCGTCGTTTTGTCTGGCGACCCAGAGCTCGGGATTTTCCTCGTAACTTGCACGAACGATTAACGCACTCAGTAAATCCTTCTTTTACATAAATTTATTGGAAATCGCTCATGGCAGAGTGAGCTGTTCGCAAGTCACATGACAAAATCACTTATGCAAATCCTGCTTTGCAGACGTTACTTTTGTTAAAAAAAAACAGCGCACTTAAACAGAAACGACATATGACGATGTATATGACGATCTCTTTGTTTTCTCTGCTTTATTTAGCTAAAGAAAAACAAAGCGTAACAAAGCACTCACACAGCAGTCTTCAGAAGATACTTTCCCCTGCCTTGCGCATCCTTGTAGACGTACATTATCATCTGCATTCTGAGTATTTCAGTGCCCATCCTAGACCACTCAGGCTTTTCTTCCTTGTCCACTGTCGTCCTGTTTTACTGCTTTGCACTATATGCTGTTGCAACATGTTTAATTGAAGGCCAACTACACCAATCTGCGACAATTCTTTGAACTTTAACGAAGTAAAGCAAACTTCCTTTCAACGTCACAAAACAATAGGCCCTTGTCGTAATTATGTAAACGCGATGAATAAAAAATGCGGCAAGCTTTCGTTCATTTCAGGCCAGCAGGCTCTGAATACATATTTGTATACAGGCTTTTGCATCCAGTGTTTAGCCAAAAGAAAGCACATGTATTACATGCCGAACACTGTTGCTATCGTCCATTACTTTTGTAGCGACTGTACTTTCTACCATCCTGTAGCATCATCCTTTAAAATAGGTCAAAATTCAGGGAAACATACGGTTGAACCCAATTTTGATAGAACTTATGCGGGATTTGGACAAGTTTTCGGGCAACTTTTCCGAATCCGGAATCGGAAATTGCCAGGTGTGTGCATGTGCGTGTTTTTATACAGAACGTTTCAAATGCTTTCAGGCAAAACACCTCCAAGAAATGCGCTTTCCCTTCGGCATTCGCACTTGGTGCGTCTTAATGGAATTAAGGTAGCGTGCTATGTATAAGTGCTACGGAGGGTTCTCAAGATTATCGGGACCACAGAAGCAACATTAGCTGCGTAACTTACGACCTTTCAAGTTCGGAATACAGCACTGGCTTATGTCTCTTCCTCCGATAGGGTATAAATAACACATTTTTCTCCGCGACACGCGGGACTCAAGTGTGCCCCATTTCGACTGTGGACGTCCGCAAAGTCGGTGCGCGTAATACGCAGGAACGCCGCACAGGCTTAAGGAGAGAAAAAAAAAATCATCTGGCCCAGGTCAAGGCGTCCGTGCGAAACCAAACAAAGCGAACAGGAAGCGTCGTTCACAGGATTCGGGGCACAACTGCATGGCGTCGCAGTCGGCAACGGTCGGGCTGCAGAACTCGCGCCGGGTAGCCGCTTGTTCCTTAGGGGGATGTGCTACGTGTGCAGCGGCATGCGGCCGCTGCGACGGCGGCGTGTGAGGCGCGGGCACGTGACTAGCATTGCCAAACGAGACAAACGCGGGCCCGGTCCAGGTGGGTCCAACGGTGATGGCCGCAAATCCGTCTCCGCTCAATCGATTGTGTTGTCCTGCGGCACCCGTTTTGCAGGCCGGGTTGTTAGTGCGACAGGGAAATTATGTCCTTTGATCAATCGGCCGGCCGTGATTGATTCACGCACCGCTGCACGTAAGGTTAATCACGTTTCACGCCGGGCACCGCATGGCAAACGGCGACCACGCGGGAGCCCTTCGCTCAGCGGCGCCTCTCGCTGCCGCCTCCTAATGACCTGCACAGGGCGCTACAATGGAAATAATCAGTTTCTTCGATTTATTACTTATTTTTACACTTATTACGCTCTCTCGAATTTGTCTCGCAGCGTGTGAGCTCTGTCAGTGCGTGCGTGTCGGGCGAGGCCCCAACTTCTTTGGCTTGTCCGCTTCTCGCAAGCGGACCGGGAGTCTTGCTTGGGGGCTTTCAGAATGGATTTCGTGCCCTTATGCGTACGACTCCATGCCCGTAATTATTCCAACGCACACGAGAGATGTGCCCTACATTCTGAAGCAGTGACCAGCTGCACATAGTGCGAACGCTCCGCAGTGCACGCGCGTCCAGCACCAATAAATATTTCTCCGGAACACGCACACCTCTAATGTCTACATGGAGAAACGTCGGCTGCTGATGTTCTCTTTGCAAAGGACCACTCATCACAACTGGACTATTGCTCCCACCTCTTCTGCCTGCACAAGCGCGTTGATGTTGGCAAAATACGCAGCGGCTCACTTTCAGAACAGCACTGTATATGTTCACAGCCCATTAGTTACATGGGCTTTAATCTCTTTTCTCTCTCTCTTCATTTTTTCTTTTTGTCAGCTGTGGGAGCATACACTATTTTATCCGGATGAGCTCAGAGGGTCTTCGGTGATGATATCAGCAGCGATGTCGATAGATACTGTGCAGCGGCGTTATTCTGACCCGCTGTGGCCTTGCAAGTGTAAATCTTCCCACCTGTTGTCTGCGCCAGATCACCAGGAGCTAAGGCTGCCCATGCGAAACATGTTCAACAGAACGTTTTAATGAATAAAAGAAATAAGCGTTTTCATGCCTGAACGCCCGATATCATATACGAGGCACTCCACAGCGGGGATTTGAGTAAAATTTCGACTGTTTCGATTCTTTAAAGCAGTCATGGGCACGTTACCAGTGAAAAGTAACAGTGTTACAGTTACAGTTACCTAAGCCAAAAAAGTAACTCTGTTACAGTTGCAGTTACAGAGTCTACAATAGTAACTTGTTGCAGTTACAGTTACTCTGAAAAAGTAACGTCGTTACTTTGCCGTTACTGTACAAATTATGTAACCGACAACAAACCAAATGATAGGATTTATTTACTAAAACTAATTTACTATTACTAAATGCGAAGCCATGCGGGGGTAGCCAAAATTGCACGTGGTAAAACCCTAGACGAAAGAAACCTAAAGATGGCCCAACACCAGCCTTCTCTGTGTACGCCTCATTTTGTTGCATCAGTTTATCTGTTCGTGCACCGTTGGTGAAAATGACTTTATTTGCAAATAATAATAATAAACGTCCTTGGACACCAGAAGTGGAAAGCGTAGTTGATGCACTGGAACGACAGCATTATTCTAGAACGCTTATTGCGATACCCAGAAGCGCATGCGAAGAGGAACGGGGAGTGCGTCACGAGTGAAGACAACGTCCATTGTGTCTATTTCCTAAGCAAGGTGTATCAGACCCTGTTCGGAGGGCTCTGCGTACGCTGGGCGCAAAGCTCTCCTTGGAACATGCGTTCGTGAAAATCTACAAGCACGATGCGGGGATTGCGACCCGACTTAACATCGGCAAAACGGGCAGGAAAGGATCACAATAATAATAACACTATCTGGGGTTTTACGTCCCAAAACCACGATATGATTATGAGAGACGCCGCAGTGGAGGGCTCCGGAAATTTCGACCATCTGGTGTCCTTTAACGTGCACCTAAATCTAAAACACGGGCCTCTACCATTTCGCCTCCATCGAAATACGACCGCCGCGGCCGGGATCGAACCCGCGACCTTCGGGTCAGCAGCCGAGCACCGTAACAGCTATACCACCGCGGCAGACGGGCAGGAAAGGATCGACAAACGGGACATTGCTAAAGCAACTCATGCAACGCGTTCTAAGACGGAGCTTGTTGAACACTACTGAACAACTGGACATAGCTTTGACCTAAACAATGCGATGACGCTGGCTCGCGAACGAAGTTGGGGGGCGACAGAAAACTGCGAGTCGGAGTTAACCTTTTACGATCAGTTCCAGAGAGGTTTTGTAAAAAGATTGTATTCACGGTATTTCTGGCTCTCGACCGTTTTGCGCTCTGCTGCTTTCTAGCCGCTTCTCAAACACGATTAGCCCTGAACCTCGGACGAAGGAGACTTTAAACTTGGCGTCCAAATGATTGACCAGTACACCGAGAACAGAGCTAGCAGCTCAAGTAAACAAAAGAATATATATGTCGAAAAAAAAAAAAAACCGACGCGAACTTAGTGTTAGCGACTTCCCCTACCAAACTGCGAGGGGAGCGGCGTTGTGGAAAGGCGAAAGGTGGAGAGGAAATGGAAAAGTAACTGTAACGATATTTCCCGTTACATTTACTGTATAAAAAAGTAACAGTGTTACAGTTACAAGTTCCTATAACTTAAAAGTAACTAGTTACAGTTCCAAGTTACTGAAAAAAGTAACTAGTTACTGGTAACGCGTTACTAGTAACTAGTTACTGCCCAAGACTGCTTTAAAGGAGCGTAGGCACCACTTTCGAACGCTAACCTGACACGAAACTGACTACAGCATGAGCTTTGCGTGCTTGCAAGAAATCTGTGACGAATTTTCACAGACTCGGGACAAAGAACAGGCGACTTAAAGCTAAATATTTGACTTTTGAAGTCTGGAAACGAAGTGTGGCTCCTTTTCCAGTATCATCACGCTGACCATTAGAGAAAAAGTCAAAAGAGAGCTGCAAAAAGTGTGACGTTGGATATGTGTACGGCGAACATGATAACTGCGACCACGTGTAGCGTAGTGTAAACATTTCAGCGTCCGATGCCAACGGAACCAAAAACGAAATGTTTTTCCACCTTCACTCGCTCGCTTCCAGGCGGACGCTCATGGTCAGATTCTTCTCCCGACCCCGATAGCGACGGTATCGCTGCCGCAAGACGCAGCCGAGCGTTTCGACGGTGCTGGTGCCGCAAAGCAGAGACGCACGTGTGAAATGTAGCAGACGGCTCGTCCGTATGCTGACATCACAGCTTTGGTACTCTTCGTCACGTTGCTGTCGCGTAATTACTCAATTATGTCGTCACACAGAGGTTTTCTACCTCTTGGCAGGAGTTTTTGAAATCTTCATCCGAAGCTTTCGGTGTCTACACTCCTTTAACGTGTGTAGTGCACGTTCGTGCACTTTACACGTTAAGCTTCGTCAAACATTGCATTAAGTCATTTTCTAATAAAATTACTGAATGCAACTAATGCTTTGCGGCCGTTCAGCTACACCGTGAGAACGATGACACCTGTTTTTCTTCAAAGCATATCCGGCCGGGCACTTACTTCCGGTTTTCCGAATATTCATAAAAAATCTACTAGAAAATATAAATCGATGATTCTGGTACAAGAGTTATATATTAGATACGTATGATATCAGAGCATATAGCTTTACCTAAGGCCCATATAACTGTCAGCATACTGAACTAAAATTAATTGATTGAGCACATTGAAAGATTGTGAGCGGCTCGGATCGTTTCGGCATCTGGCGGAGCAGGTCTGAACCACGCGCTTCTTTCTAGGTGGCC
This sequence comes from Rhipicephalus sanguineus, assembly GCF_013339695.2. Classification (NCBI taxonomy): domain Eukaryota; kingdom Metazoa; phylum Arthropoda; class Arachnida; order Ixodida; family Ixodidae; genus Rhipicephalus; species Rhipicephalus sanguineus. Next base: position 244,105,302 of record NC_051176.1, read on the forward strand.
TTCTCGGCAAACTAGCACGAAATTGATGGTTATGGTTCAACCAGAACTCAAGTGAACAGTTATATATTAAGGCGAGAGCTATAGATGCCTCATCAAAGGAAAAAAATGTGGCCGTCGGTGCCCGCGACGTCAACACGAACGATGCAAAAATCACGTGATCAGAAATTACAGCTTTATGGCGTCACAGATCGCCAAAGTCTGTCACGCCATTATGACGTCATCGTGACTCACTGTGACGTCACGTGATGCCTTCATCACACGAAATCATTGCGTGGTGGATGGTCTGCCGATCACGGAGGAAAGGGCAGAACCCGGTGAGATGCAGAAAGCTTTCGAGTGGTGGGGGGCAAGGATCAATACATCGACAGACAAGAAAAAGAAGATGGTTCAAAGTTAATCCCAAGTTTATCGACACAGTTATTGCGAGTGCCACTTTTAGACCCCTAAGTCAGGGTTGTTTTGCCTTTTGTCTATTACGCTTTATCCGCGTGATTAACTTCAGAGATACGCTGGATAATGCCAAGTCAGCTTATTATAGCAGCGAGAGACGGCACCGCTCTCCAGTTATGTTGTATTATTGCATATGATGGCGTCGGGAGAGTGATTGAGAGGGGTCTGTACAAAGTCACTGGTAATTCAGTATCGGACACATCCCCAACATTGGGCACACGTTGTTTCAAACGTAAACAACCTGACACAACAGTTCATGTTTTCTTGCACTGCTAGGAAGCCAAAGCCAGAATGCGCGTTGGGCAAAAAATATGCAATTATCACCTTGGGTAAAATTCTTTTTCAAACAGAAACGCTCCAAGACAATACTGCAAAAGAAGAACAAAACGAAAAAGAGGAAAGAAAGAAAAAGTTTTTTTCCGCCCCATGGGATACACATTGTTCAATAGGTAAAAAACCTCAGGCAACAGACCATATTTTCTTGCATTGCTGCGAAGAAGCAAATTTTTCGGGATGTTTACAAAGGACCGTTAAAAAAGAAGATTTACTGCTAGATCTCCTCGGCATCGGGTGTCTTGCGATTGAAAAATAAGATTATGTTCCATTTGGTTTGGCTATGCTCGCTCGCCTTCGAGCCTTAACACCTTGTGACACTCCCGAATGGCTCGGTATTATTGTGATCCGGACATGCAGCCTGCACGAATGTACTTCCTAGAAAATATAAACACCTACCTGGAGGCGGAAAAAGCGCGGGAATGGCTTCCAAAACGGTGGCCAAGGTCAGAACCGTGGCAGCAATATGTGAATTTCGATGTGATTTACAGGAACGCTCATTCGATGTGACATGTATAGGTGCCTCTTATGTAAAATCATACGTTGTTAAGGACCGTCCCTATAAATTAGCCAATAAACAAAATAAGCGAATCACAGAAAGAAATGGAGAAAGAGAAAGAAAAAGAGAGAGTCAAAGAAAGAGAAAGAAAGAAATAGAGAGAGAGAAAAAAAGATAGAAAGAAAGAGTGATATAGACGGAAATAAATAAATAAATAGAAATAAACAGAGACAAAAAAGATAGAAAAAACAGTGAGAAGAGAGAAGAAGGAAGATAGGGAGAAAGAAAGAGACAGCTAAAGAGAAACAAAGGAGGCCGCCCAGCTCTATAGAGAAATATAAAGAAATCGAGAAATAGGTTGCCCACCGAGCGGCGACGGGCCCGTGCTTCGCTGTGCCAAGCTCTGCACGACTTAGTGCAAAGTTCCCGCATTTTTTCTTTATTTCTTATTTTTAGAAAAGTTTCGTGAAGGTCATTGGAACGTATCAGAGCACACCGTCGCTCCTGGGAAACGTCGAAATAGAAACGGAAAAGCACACCAGACATCGCTGCATAAAGGCAAAGGGAGAGTGTTCAAAGGGTGTAGTTGCATCAAAACACCTTTTCTTACAGGTGTATACGTTTGTTCAACCCCCTGTTTTCTACGGGTGTCAGGGTGTGAATTACAAACACGGAGAAATGCGGTTAAACACGCAAATTTCCTAAGTGTGTACGTCATCCAGACTACATAACGCAGCCGTCGTGTTACGGATGTGCTTTTTTTAACAGTTTGCAGGGCTTTATCCTCCCAAAGCAACAGCTGCAACAAATGCCATTGTTATGGGCTGGAGAACGTTCTTGTCCACCTCGGCGGGTTTTTTTTCTTCCCCCCCTTTTTTTTTACATGGGGTGATGCAGATCTCGGCGCACGAGCGCTTTTATATACCCCACCTGAATTCTCTTTCGTTTGATGTGGCACGGGAGCTCAAAGCAACCCACGCTCGTCGCGTCCATCTAAACACGGGTTCTGTGCTCGTTAGAGCGACGACACGTGAAGGAAGACGCCATGCACATCTGACACTGGCGACCAGCTTGAACACTCTTCGAGCGGTCGAGGAGAGACGCGCAAAAATGCCCCCTTTTCGGGCACCGTGCGAGCACAAAACAGGACAGGAAGAGTCATGTGAGAGCTTGTCAAGAGGCGCCATCAATCAGGCGAGGCAGCAGCTATTCTTCAACCGCCGAGCAAGTAGTGCAGAAATATAAAAAATAACCGAAAAAAAAAGCCCAACTGACTAAAAGAGGTAGCTTAAGCCTCGTGGGCGCTACACGGTTCGACCCGGCATCTCTGCGGGGAAACCCATTCCTGGCAAACGCGTCTCCTTTTCTTCCTTTGATCGGCCGGCTAATAAATCATAATGATGGCGCAGTTTAGCTTCGGTTCCCCAAAAGCGACGGGATCCCGGAGTGGTCAAAGGGCTCATTCCAGGCCCGCTTGTCCCGCCCGCCCCTGTTCGGAGGGGAGAGCGCCGCGCGAAATGCGTCTCTGTCGATCGGAGCGGTCCCTCCCCGTAGCGCTCCCTCTACAGCCACATACTACCATTCACCGTTACCGATGGGCCAGGTTCTGCCTCTACGGCCCCTGTTGGTGCGCGCACCACCGTCGTCTCTCAGCGCCTGAGTGCGTACGTGCGTGAGTGCGTCGCGGCTGAGGTGGCGACGCTAACGACTTCCGAGGCCTACCCATGGGCTTGGCATCTGTATGTACACTTTTTTTTTTCGGCAGGAGGCAACATTAGTACATGGCCAGCGCGGCGCTCGCCTCTCCACGCTGTTTGGCATAACTGATCCATAAAAGTGAGAGCGAGGACGAGTGTAATGATCCTGCTCGACACGTACGCGAAGTCACTTTGCACCTCACTATTGCTAGGAGGAGGGGTTCTCGAAATTTGTTCGTGTCTGTGCAGTATGCGTACAGATCAATTGAAATGCTTAGGAACGCATTCCTTAGGAGAAAACAAGGGCAGTAGAAAGCCGCGGAAGCAAAGGCGTAAATGTGTCTGCGTTTCGTCTTAGCAGTGTAACTACTTCGCGTAGCGTCGCAGAAAAATATTTCTCGAGCTAAGGCGGCACCTCGTCGACGATATTTCCGCAAAAGCATTTTTTCTTTTCTTTTTTTGCACGGTCGTGATTGAATTGATTGAACAGTCACAGTCACTTTAGTCAGTGCTAAGGAGAGCACAGGTGAAAGCCATCCTCTCACGATATACTCATCAAATTAACGCTCTCAATCGATTGCATTGTTCGTCGTGTAGAACCACGACCAACGCAGTTTAAAGTGCCTATTGAGGTATGGAGCAAGGAAGTATAGCAGCGCGAACACAGACCCACAAGAGAAAACGACACGTACGCACAAGCGCAGTCTTGTGGGTGTGTGTTCGCGCAGCTACCTCCTTGATCCATAATGAACCAACTCGCCCAAAAAGAAGATGAACTATTGAGGTTTCTAAGCGAGACAGGTCTAAATGCTCGTCCTTAGAGCCTGTACTATGGTATAAAAACTATCGCGCGTAGTACTCGACCCCCCACAGGACCGCCTGTGTACACTGCGCAGTGACTCATTGTGATATATACCATAGTCACCTGTCATCATACCTCCCCCGTTTCTCTTTCTCTCACTTTTCCCCTTGCCCCCTTTAGGAGTAGCAGGCTATATAATAGACACGCTTTCCAGGCCGGCCTCTCCTCCTTTCTCTTCATTAAACATTATCTCTTTCCACTTGCCGGATTCAGTACAAACTTTTTCGCTAGCCACAATAATAGGCCCATGGCCATCAAAGGTCCACCATAAAGGGTTGAAAGTCCTCCAACGCTTCTTTGGAGACACTGATATTTGTGGTGACTACTGACTGCACCACTTTGCGTGCGTGCATAGTGCTTGTGTGTGCCAACTTGAGCGGGTTCTGTTAAAAAATTCCGCAGATCCCACCTACCGTAGGAATCGATGTTATGCGAAGCATGGGCACGAAGGTGGCTGTGTCGCAATTTTTCACATTGAGCGAGTCGTTACGGAATGACGCTAGAGAAATGTGCAAATGGTATACGCAGACACATATTTTGAAGAGTCGAACATGTGTTATATAACCAGTTGTTTGCAATTGCTTAACGATGCCAACAGCAACATAGGTGTTACCAACACCTGACGCAGTAAGCTGATATGTAGTGCTTATATCCTTCAATACTCGATATCGCTAATTCGAATAGGACAATGAAGGAACACAGATGCACAGGACAGGCGCTACTCGCAACTAAGCTTTATTCAGAAAAGTTTCCCTAGATATATACACAGCCGAGTGGCACGAGCAGGCACACTGCATGTACGTTACAGTCACAGTTGCAGTTGTTACAGTTGAGTTACAGTTATATGCTTATGCTTATCCGTTATGACGGAGAACGCACGCGCGTTTCACGAACTTGTATGTATGTGTGGAAGGGGTCCTTGGCAGTTCTTGAATGAGGTCATCATCACCCTGATCAGGGAGCACTAGCAGCTGGACAGGACTTGTTATCGGATCCGTTCGTGATCGCGGCTACGAACGGTCTAAGTGTGGTGAAATTCGAGGTATATTAGAGCTAGTTGAAACGCAGATGGCTCTTCCGAAGAAGTGATCTATGATGCCTCCTGTCCTGGACGTTGCACCGAGGTCTTGTGATGCACTGTCCACATCCAAGCCGTCTTTTATGCCATCTAAGAACCACGCGTTGTTGGGTTTCATAAATCAATGCTGAAGTCACCGGTAACCATGAGGTACATGGTCCTCTCGGCAGTGTTACTATAGGAAGCAATGTCCCCGGTTTTTGCATAATCCACGTGGTCGAAGTTGCGGACCACGTGGACGAGTGGATGGTAGCCCAGCGTCTTTCAGGGGTGCTCTGTCTACAGTTCCCTAACTTTTCTTGCATCCGCCGCTGTGCAGTTGCGGTACTCGGCTGTTGACCCGAAGGTCGCGGGTTCGATCCCGGCCGCGGCGGTCGCATTTCGATGGGGGCGAAATGCTAGAAGCCCATGTACTGTGCCATGTCAGTGCACGTTAAGGAATACCAGATGGTCAAAATTTCCGAAACCCTTCACTACAGCGTCTCTCATAGTCATATCATGGTTTTGGGACGTAGAACCCCAGCAATCACTGTTATTATCACTTTCTTTCCGTGTCAGTGTATGTTCGCAGTTACTGCGTTGACTGAGATTATGCTATCACCTGAGGCACATACCCGCATAACATGAACTGTAGTATACGGGTATGTGCCACACGTGACTGAGGGAAAGGATTTCATGACGTACGCGACAGGTATTTTGCGTTATTCACGTCATGACCAGTGAATCGTGTTCGTTATACACTCATCATATGCTGTGCGAATTTTGGTATATTACAACCTATGGAGACGACCAGGAGAGCGCCCAGACGTAGGCGGCTAGATAGATAGATAGATAGATAGATAGATAGATAGATAGATAGATAGATAGATAGATAGATAGATAGATAGATAGATAGATAGATAGATAGATAGATAGATAGATAGATAGATAGATAGATAGATAGATAGATAGATAGATAGATAGATAGATAGATAGATAGATAGATAGATAGATAGATAGATAGATAGATAGATAGATAGATAGATAGATAGAAACGCCCAAAGTGCCAGAGGTTCGCTAAGAAATGCTTCGCATTTAAAAGAGAACTTTTGAACTGCCGAACGCAAGACAACCTTTACTTTTTCTTTCCTTAAATGTTATTGCTATCATAATAATCAAGTAAAAAAGGGTGACCGTCGCCAAGAAATGGCCACAACTACTCCTTCATTTCTTTTTTTTTTTCTTCGATAAGAGAGATCGCTTACACCCCTGCAACCGTTCTACGTGTAATCCTTACTTTAACGTTGTTGTGTTAAGGAAAGAAACCACCTCTATTTCAGATTTATTATGGGTCACCTGGACAGATGTCGCAGTTGTGGCACCCCGTATATCTGATTCAAACGAAGCTAAACTTGGGTTCTCGCTCAGCGTTCACTTTTAGCATATCTCGGAAGTATACGATTGCCGATCCGAGCGGGAGTGGAAACGTATGAGAGAGAGCGTATGCTTGGGCATGTTGGTAATTCGTGTTTCAATTTTTGAGCGCACAAAAAAACAAGGACGAAAAACGCTGTGCCCGCGTCCTTGTTCTTTTGTGCGCTCAAAAAGTGAAGTACGAGAGAGCTCACTTAGCCATAGTAGGTGTAACCTGTAAAACTCAAATCTGTGCTCATGAGCTATACCCAAAGCGTGCATGTCGTAAGGATATATGTTCCGTACCTGTGGGGTGGCCAACCGAGCCCGTGCTTGGTTAACCACCACCCCGCCACGGTGGTCCAGCGGTTATGGCGCTCGACTGCTGACCCGAAGGTCGCGGGATCGAATCCCGGCCGCGGCGGCCGCATTTTCGATGGAGGAGAAAATGTTTGAGGCCCGTGTACTTAGATTGCGGTGCACGTTAAAGAACCCCAGGCGGTAGAAATTTCCGGAGCCCTCCACTACGGCGTCCCTCATAATCATATCGTGGTTTTGGGACGTTAAACGCCAGATATTATTAATTATTATTGGTTGACCTCCCTGCCTTTCCCCTGCATTTCTCTCTCTGTCTGAGATGGCAATAAAAACGTGATAGAAATGTTCATGGTCGAATAAGGCGTGTCAGAACGAGAGCCACGCGAACCAAACTGCCCCGTGTAAGCAGCGTTTGGACGAAGCCATGGAGCGACAAAGCTGCGAACGGCCAACATGACGCCGTGGCGGCGATCATAATCGTGGGACTGGCTACGCCACTAATAGTACCTGTGCAGTAAATGCTCACACCCAGACAAACTTCCTCAATGCTAAACATGAGATAGCTTTTGCAAACACTACATTTTCTTTTGTTGAAAAGCTGTGCACAAGCACACTTTTTAGGCCCATAAAGGAGTTGGGATATTTTCCTTCCCTCAAGGGATCCCTTATACAAGACGGGATGCTCCTCTATCGTGTGTCAGGCCGCCTGAACATCTTTCCGGTTCATCTTCCTACTTCAAAGGCCTTTCGAGTGCCCGCGGGCCATAGGCGTAAATGCCGCTTGTGCGTTTGGTTACGTCACTTCTGTGCTGTAGTTGCTGGCATACAAAAATGACGTAACCAAATACACCCTCAGCTAAACGTTGCCCTCAGCAGCATGGACAAGGTGGTTTCACGTACCCGACAATACTTCGGCTACGTCACCTTACAGCCTACTATCTGATTTTTTTTTTTTAATTCCGTTATGGCGTTTACATCTGGCTTTTTGTATCCGTTCTGCGAATGATCCGCTGCATGCGATGATGTTCAAACATTTCACAGCCAGGTTTGAGAGATGTTGAGAAGTTGGAGGATGTTGTTGTGAAAGGGAGCGATGGCTTTAGCTTTTTCATCAAAATGCAACTGTTGTAAATTTGCCACGACCAAGCGCCGTTCTTAGAGGCGTGGGTGTACCACAGACAGGCCTTTATAACTTCTGAATCGGCGTTCATAGTACCCGACGCTCCTTTCACCCATTACCGCAGCTCCTGCATGTCAAAATAAATGTGCCAGAGTGAGCAGCCGAGGTCCGGCGTGCGCCATGCACGGATGGTCATCACCATTTGCTCAGAATCCGCGAAGGTCGAAGCGCAGCCACGAGAGAGCCCCGTTGAACCCGTGGCTCCCGAGGCCGATGCGAGAGCAGCGATCAGCGGCGGGGCCAGCCCCGCCCGTGGGAGTCCAGGCCTCAGGTTCCGCACGTCCACACATCCTCGGGGCGGAAGCCGCGGTGGCGGCCGACCGGCTGTTTTCATTATCAGCGTTGTCGGTAACCCCCTTCTGATGGATGAGTGAAAACTGTCTGTTCTCCGGCCGCGGCCATCCATCCAGCCATTTATAACTGTCGCCTCCCGCGAGCACAACAAAACGCGTCGCGAACGCTAAAAACCAGGCTAAAAACGTGCTCCCGTTTGTCCCTCTCTTTCACGTCACGTGCGCCTCGCTCTCGACGGCCCCCGTGCACCCCCGAACATGCGCACGCGCGCAACAAAGCGCCGCGGATAACACCGATGTAGGAAGCATGCACAACAGCGCAAAGAATAGGTGAAACATTTTGGTGTGATTACTACACCCGGCAGCGTCTGCGGCGTGCGCCGTCACCGAGACCCAAGTGGGTGGCGGCGGTGAACAGAGGAGAATCGATGGCAACAACTGCTCCAAAGAGAGAACCGACGCGTCGTACACAAAGAGCGTTTAGTCCTCCGTGCTTTTTTACGCCGTTCGTGCGAGCTTCGTGCTCGCCGGCTGATGGGGAAGGGGCGAGCGAAGAGCTGCAGCTTGCACGCAAGGCAGCCTTTGACCGAGAGCAGCAACAGTTCCATCACTCTCATCAGAGCGCCGCCTGTGACAGGGAATGAGGCAGTGTCATGAGTGATGCCACAGCGACGGACGTGCGCGGGGCCTCGGATCCAAAGGTGGCGTGGAGCGCACTCGCCGCTGCAGTGAGGGAGAGGAATATGCGCGGCGCACAGCCCTCCGCTGGCCTGTCCTATGGATGTTTGTTTTTTAGTATGCAGCGGACAACAGCATGGTAAACCTCGCTATAACGAAAAAGAAACAAGTAAGCAAGCCACCTAGATGACCATCCGCGATTAGCTAGTGCTTCTTCGAGCAGCCGTGTTTTATCGTAGTCTAAAAACAAAATAAAGTGAGCATGACTGGAGCTGGTTGCTGACGTAGTTGGTAGGTTGGTACGTGGACGAATACGAGGTCACCACACATATCCAGCTTTCTATAAATAACGCCCACAGTACTATTACTTAAGCAACAGAGTTCGTTCTTCAGGGTTTTGGATGCAACTTGCAAAAATTGTTTTATCTAACAAAGAAGGTTTCATCGGCAATAAGACTTCGGTCAACTATGCCTCCTCTCGATATAAAATTGGAGTTACAATAATATTGTTTTTATTTCACAGTAGTAGTTACACTCTACTTGGCTGATTTCATCTTTTCTCAACTTTCCCGCTCATTCCCTACTTGCGCACATATTTTCCGCGTCGTCATATCATGTAACCAAACAAATGTTTACCTCTCAACACTGTAATGCTTACGACTTGGACTTTCATCGGATATTGTTTTAATCTACTCTGGCTTTCTCCCTCCACCGGCGCACCCATCTGAACGCCCCAATTTTAATCAGTTACGCTTGCCGCGTGTTGGCCTTCCACGTTGAAGTCTTTTACGGTTTATGCATTCCTGCTTATCACGCCACCTTTCTTGTGAACATGTGCTTTGGTTGGTCTCTTGGCGCGCATATCTATTCCTGACTCCCAACTCTTCCATCCTGCTTGGCATCCGCAGTTCACCTCCGGCAACGCCAAGGGCGTCCGCAGAACTTTTTGCAGGGGTGTGGAGGGGGGTGGAGGGGGGGGGGGATCACATCCAACACAGGTAGCTTTCTCTTTCACTGCCGTGACATCACCGGCAATGTTAGTCAATAGCAGTGTGTAACGTGCAAAGTTGACTGGCAATCCTGAAGGCTGTTTTACGCGGATATGTGGGACCTGAGTGTGTTAATCAACCTGCGTAGCTTATTGCTACTGCGTAGAAAATTGTTACCCGAAATTCCAAGAGGGGGGGGGGGCGGCCGCCCCCCCTTGCACCCCCCTCCGGACGCCCATAGGCAACGCTGTTTGCTTTCCTTACGCAAACCAAGAGTTCTTCTTTATAAGATCCAAAAAGCTAGCATTGATGACATTAGTAACTGTAGGCACAATGACGCATCCCGTGGGACTATATGCTGCTATGCCACTATAGACATGAGACCAAGTGTTTCACTGGAAGCTCGCATTTCCTCGACCTGCCGGGTCCTTGCACATACATTGAGCGTCCTTGCACGTACGTTCGCTAAACGGGGAAGCTGCCACCCGTGCGCGTTTGTGCGTGCGTGCGTGCGCGTGTCAGTGCTGTTACTGCTTCCTTGAAGTGTTGAAAAGTGTTACGCCAACTGCGCCTTTGAAACGGGTAACGTTTTTCAACTTTTAACATTTTCGTATTATTGCTGTTCATTATAAAAGGCGCCGCCGTTACCATTGTGACTTGACTAAACTTATTATCTCAATATGATTTTTAAACTAAAAAAAAAGAAAGTATCGTAAATTGATGCGCTGTAACTGCATGGAGAGAGACTGCACGCGTAACTAACATAACATGCTTCGTAGCACTGAGAGTACGCGTTCTGTGCTTTCTTAATTACTTGGGAGAAACACGTGGGCCGCGTTGTACAAAAAAATATGACAAAACAGCAATGTCGCAAGGCTTAATAACTCGTTTAATTCAACGAGTTTCAACGTTGCGCCATTTATCGGCTTAGTTCAACTCGTCATAATTTGGCACTTAATTTTTTTTTTACCACACCTCTGGCTTTAAATGCTTGCGCTCAGACAAAAAATGTTACAAAAAGCCCCCGCCTGCGGCGAGTGGCAACGTACATGTCGAGCTTAAAAAATAAAAAAAAATCTCCGGACCCCCCCACATTTGCACACTTCATTTCCTTCGACAAATTATCACCGGCGATGGCTTCGGATGTCTTGCGCTCTTTGCTTCAGTTCATGTCACGTTGCCATGGTTTGATTTTTTTTTTTCTCTCTGTCTTGCTGCATGCATTACGTAGTTATATGAGCGTGTGCGTAACGAGTGGGCGTGCGTGTCTGCGCAGCCTCGCGAGTGCTCGAGCGAAGACCCTGTGACGAGAGGCCGCCGTCTGTCTGGCTATCATTCTGTGATCAAGTCAAACTGGTCGTAAGGAAATCGCGGAGATGACGCCCTCATGCGGGTATGTACCTCACGCCCATTTGCCACTCGCCCCTTAGAGCGATGTGTAAGTGTCGTGCGCCTCATCAGGCGAAACGCGTGCAAGCACGAAAATCGCTGGCGGAATAAATGAAACAATTTATTATACTTAAGTGCGATGTTCTACGAGCTATGCGAGAATCCTGAGAGAAGTGAAATTTAAAGCACTTAGGGCTGGTTAGTACCGTTCAACTGTTTGTCACAGAAGAAAACTGTTCATTTTACTTCAAAATCATCGGTTGGTGTTGATAGAAGGAATCGCGGAAGACGAAAGTTCCTCTCAAGTAATGCTTGAAGGGAGATATAATTACGAAAGGCTTCTGCCTCGCAGTTCTGCATCAAAGATAAATTTGGAAATGATTCTTTCGAAAAAAGAAATTCATGCTTCCTAGTATAAACATTACCTTAGAGGCTATCTCTCGTCTATTTAAGCGCCGCGTTGACTCCTGCCATCCGGGCTGCATGGACATGCGGTGCACAGCCTCCCCCAACGACATGCCCCTTCTGCGTTGCTCCAGTCACAGAGGCAACGTTCGATCACCTGCTTGGGACCTGTCCAGGCCTTCACAAGGCTCGCACCCGCCACCTACGAGGCCTTGACTACCACCCTGGTCGGCCACCTGACTTAACGCGCTGGACGCACAGGCCTTTCCATCGACCGCTCCTGGCCTTTATCCGCGAAACTGAACTATTTGTTTTTATTTAACTTATGCCGTAGGGCATACTGGCGCCAATAAAAAAAAGTATCGCTATGCAGATGTTTCCCACTTTGGACTTCAATTTCTGGGTTTTTAAATATTATTGATCTACCATTCACTTGATCGATGAATGTGCGTAATTTGATTCTTCCCGGAAAAGGGGGAGAGATGGGGGTTTGTAGTTTTCAGGTTAGGTAAGGAATATATTGTAAGGGAAACTCGCGGGTGTGCGGAACGCAGAAGAAGAGTGTGTGTGTGTGTGTGTGTGTGTGTGTGTGTGTGTGTGTGTGTGTGTGTGTGTGTGTGTGTGTGTGTGTGTGTGTGTGTGTGTGTGTGTGTGTGTGTGTGTGTGTGTGTGTGTGTGTGTGTGTGTGTGTGTGTTCGTGTGTGTGTGTGTGTGTGTGTGTGTGTGTGTGTGCACGCACGCCCCTGCATATTCACTCTATTCTAGATGTCTTGAGGTGGTTCTAGAGAGGGGGGGAGGGGGCGAGGGAAAGTAAACGCTACCTGCTGCAGCCCTTGCAGGAGCACGGCCCAAAAGGATAGCGTCAGGCTTCCTCCTCCTGCAGAAAGGTTTTAAGGTAAACTTTCCTCGCAAACACACCCTCTAGATTATGGTGGCCGGGGCTGATGCTATCTTGCCGAATAACTCGCACGCGGGACAGCTCATAGCGAAACGGTATATGCCGGGTCTTCGGCGAAGACTGTCCAAAATATCTAAAAATGGAGCGTTCAGTATAAAAAAAAAAAAGGGATTTCTTATAAACCGGCGTATTCAGTACGACAAATGTCTGGAAGCAGTCGATGTGTTCTAAACGTTTAAAATTTTAAGTAGCGCTATTATGAAGCTACCGACACCGAAAAATTTGTAGCCACGGAATATATTATGTCTTAATCATCTTCAGATTTCCTTCTCCGCCTTTTTGTCTTGGTGTCCGTGCATTTGTTACAAAGTCCATGTAATAGTCCTTTTACTCAACTCAAGACTGCACCAAACTATTTCATATTTAAACTTTGAAACATGATATTGTTAGTAATATATGTACAAGACAACTTCTAGCAGACAGCCTACTCTAATAGCAGCGCATAAATTTTAGCATTACGATAAGGACTTGCGGCGTAAATCTCAGGCCTCCGAGATCCTCGAATGGTAATGACGTTCCGGCCTGCACCCGCTGAGAAATTATCTGGTATATCCTGGTAAGCCGTAATCGCTTGCACAACCTTTCGCAACATTGGGGCTAGAACTACCTTCTCGCGAGGGGTTGAGGCAGGTCGAGAAATTACGTTTTTTATTTACAAGAGAACCAATTCACCTGAGGTTAATCTAAATGGTTTCAAATTAAAGCAGCCAAAGTAAAATGCATATCGTATTAAAATGAAGGTTCAGAATACAAGTACTCATTTCTACTGCCTTGTGTTTATCCGACGGGAGGTAGGGCGTGGGGGGTGCTGATCTTTACTGCGGAATCTGCATCTCTCTCTCTCTCTTTTTAATTCACATACTTCATTTTGTCTACGCAAGAATGTTTCTGCTAAAGTGGACGCGACACCTCATGACACCTTGCATCGACATTGTTTATGAGTTCATTTAGTGCTCGGAAATCTATTAATGATGTATAATTCTAGCACATTGCAAATCAGTTCTGCGGAATCCCGCAAGGTGGCGGAAGGGTTAAGAAAGGGAAACAAGACAACCACCCATTTCCTTGTGGCTTCTTGCTACAAATGGGTGGTTGTCTATTTTCCCTTTCCAATTCTAGCACATGCACCAACAAAAGCCTCTCGACGATCTCACACTAAAGACTCGCAGTCATAGGCGTGCGCAGGGTTCCCCATCAGGGGGGGCGCAAGTTCATCGCAGCGCCCCCCCCCCCCCACCCTACTAAGTCAATGTATGGGGCAGATTTTGCGCCCTCCCCCCCTCTCAGGTGACTAGAATGGTCAATGTACGGGGCAGATTTTGCGCCCCCCCTTTTAGGTGATCAGGGGGGGCGGCCGCCCCCCCCCCCTTTGCGCACGCCTATGCTCGCAGTATATACCCCAAACCAACTGTCATCGAAGTAAAACGCATCCGCTTTACTGCGAACACTGGACTCGGCTACTGCTACAGTATAGAAGGTGACACGTTCGACAAGTGTCCTATTTACCATTACCGCCAACGAACTACTGTTGCAGAGAACTAATGTTAAAATAAACATTGCTTCTATCCGATTGAACTAAAATAATGAAGCAAGCTACTTAGTAGCAAACTATATTTCGCGAAGCAAGCAGCTTTATCTCAACTGAATATGATTAGAAGAGTGACTTTTTCCGGTTGCTTTCCCACAACACAATATTTAAAGCGTGACTCTGTCGAGCAAAGTGTAATCTCAAAAGCAACGAAAGGTGCGATGTTCACAACTGGCTTCTTCCTGTGCAAAGCAAGCTTCTGCTCCTCCTGTTTGCTGTGAAAGTGATGACGCGTGCATTACGGGCGTTTGCTAAGAAGGAGTAGTTGTTATTTAAAGTTAGTACATTAAAAAAATCAATCTATAAAAAACAGATATGGCAAAAGAAATATTCATCCGCTGTTTTTGTCAACTCCAAGTGGAGTTGTAGCTAAGTACTGTAACGGGGTAGCTTTCGTGAGCATTCAGGAATATCGCAACAGTAGTCGTCTGTCTCTACTATATACAGGAGACACATTTCGGCACAAGTGCAGCTGCTGTATTACACCATCGCAGCGGCACCTCGCTACAGGTCTATGCTGAAAACCTTCGCAACGCTGTTGCAACGGCACCGCGTGTCCCTCATCCATTACTCCGTTTTATAACTGTGCCTTCCAGTGATTTTCTTATTTCTTCAATGTGTTTTCGTTTCCTGAAGTTGCGTTAGAGGAACACCTCGATTTCATCGCCGGCAAGCGAATACATCAAATATCTGAATCTTTAATCTTACTCCTATTCAATAAACAATGCCAAAGGCATTGCTAGTGAGTTGCTTGTGTTATAGACGTCCAATAATATATATATATATATATATATATATATATATATATATATATATATATATATATATATATATATATATATATATATATATTTATTTATTTATTTATTTATTTATTTCCAATACTGCTAACCCCAATGATAGGGGCTCTAGCAGGGTGGTACAAAACATATAACAAGGTTTCTTAACAAATACAACAAATTCAGACAATACAAAATTCAATTGACAATATCAACATGAAATGTCAAAATTTACATTGTGGAAAAAAAAAAAATGCAGACAAGCCTTTCGTAATACAAAATACATCAGGGTTACAATTGAAGGAGTGCCTGAAATGTATCACAGTCAACTACCGTTACTACGTCTTTATCGAGTTCATTCCATTCTGTTACTGTTCGGGGAAAAAAAGAATATTTAAAAACATTGTTCTTGCATTTAAATGGCACTAATGAGTATGGATGTCGTAGCCTTGTAGAATAACCGCTGGAAAACGAAATATAGTCACACGTTCGGCTCTGTAACTTACCCTTGACAATTTTAAACATGAACTTAAGGCGAGCGATTTTATTTCTAACTGCAATGCTTTTTAAGTCTGCTTGGCGAAGTAACTGAGTAATAGATGATGGACCGTAACTGTTAAAAATAAATCGTACAGCCTTACTCTGAACTCTATCCAGCTTACGTGTGTTCGTCTGTGTAAACGGGTCCCAAATAACATTTGCATATTCTAAAATTGGCAGGATTAACGCTTTGAAAGTGGCGAGCTTACAGATGGTAGATGCTCTCTTGAGAGACCTCCTTAAGAAATAAAGTTTAGACAATGCCTTATTAGAAATAGCTGTGATATGACTATCCCAGTGAATGTTATCAGTTATAATAAGACCTAGATATTTGAACTCATTGACACGATTTAATGATTTACGATCAACTGTATATGTATATAAAAGAGGATTTTTCTTGTTACTTATGGTCATTACAGCGCATTTGTCGTAATTCACAACCATCTGCCACGTCCTGCACCAACGCATCACTTTATCTAACTCAAAATTCAGTGCATTTTGATCTGAAGTTGAATTTATCTCATTATACAAAACACAATCGTCAGCATATAGTCTTATTTTAACGCCACAATCATCCACCATGTCATTTATAAAAAGAAGGAACAATAACGGTCCTAAAACTGATCCCTGGGGGACACCCGAATCTACAGGCAGCTTTTTTGAGAAATGTTCATTAAAAACAACATACTGTTTTCGAGAACCCAGGTATGCTTGTATCCAATGACAAAGCTGTGGGTTTTTTAATACTGCCCAAAGTTTCATAAGTAGTCTGGAATGAGAGATTTTGTCGAAGGCCTTCGCGAAGTCTAAAAAAACAGCATCTATCTGTGACTGGTTATTTATGGCTAATGCGAAGTCATGGACAATTTCAACCAATTGTGTTACTGTGGAAAACCCACGCCTAAAACCATGCTGAGCTGGTGAAAGTACTGAGTGCGACTCCAAGAAGCAGGAAATGTGTTTATGTATTATGTGTTCCAATAACTTGCAGCATGTGCAAGTCAAAGCTATTGGGCGATAATTACAAACCAATTGTTTATCTCCATGTTTGAATAAAGGCTTAATTTTAGAGAATTTCCAATCCTCAGGCAGGACACCTCTGGATAGCGATTCATTAAAAATAATTGTCAAAAATTTTGAGGACCATTCAGCATATCTCTTTAAAAAGGCATTTGGTAAGTCATCTGGGCCACAAGATTTTCTTACATTCAAATTTAGTAATAATTCAAATACACCAGCTTCTGTGATTTCCAGATGTTCAATGGGAGGCAGGTCTTTAAACTTGCTAAAAGTGGGGGTGGTTTTATCATCACAAGTAAAAACAGATGCGAAGTGTTCGTTGAATGCATTGGCTATTTCTGTTTCATCTGATGTGCAAACGTTATTTATAACAAACGTGTCTCTATTGGATGACTTCGGCCTTATAAACTGCCAAAAATGAGACGGCGATTCCTTCATCATGTCAGTTAACTTTACATCGTAAAAACTGCGTTGTTCGATCTTCATCTTATCTTTTAGTTGTCGAGACAGATCGCTGATCAGAGAACGTGTTGTGATACTCCTGTGCTTTTTTAGTGATTTCCGAAGACGATTAATTTTTCTCTTAATGTGAATTATATCTCGTGTAATCCAGGGTTTCGACATGTGCACCTTCTTTTTCTTGAAAGGAACAAAAAGCTGTATGCACGCATGCGCAGTGTTCTTATACTTTAACCACATAGCGTTAACATCGCTCAAACCCAGATTAACACTTTCGCAAAGTTCGTCGTAGGCTATCTCCAGTCTGTCTATGATGGATGCATCGTCGGAAGAATGAAATACCGGCACACGTGTGTATTTAACATCATTTTTGTACTTCAGCGAGTGAAGCTCAACCAAGACTGCCATGTGATCTGAAATACCTGTAACCACTTCGCACTCAATTTTTCCGGAAATATTACCATTGACGAAGACAAGATCAAGAATAGATTTACTGTTATCATGCACACGAGTGTAATCACTAACTAGTTGCGTTAAATCAAAACGGAAGGCAATGTCAATAAGCGCTTCATCGTTAATGGGATCAGAACTTCCTGCGTTAAACGAAGACCAGTTGATGCCTGGAAGGTTGAAGTCTCCACATAAAATAAGCTTGGTAGTTTGATTTGTTTTAGATGAAATATACAGCTGTAATTTTTCTAAAACCTCAGGGATTGAGGCAGGGGGTCTATACACAACTCCAATAACAAGGCTTTCTTTTCTATCGATAAGCTTACAAAATAAAGCCTCAACGCCATGGGCATCAGGCATGCGTGCTATCCTGTAATTATTTTTTACCAGCAAAGCAACTCCGCCCCCTCTGGAACCACGATCCCTTCTGTACACGTTGAACCCCGAAGGCGCAATTTCGCTGTCATAGACACCATCATGAAGCCATGTTTCTGTGAGTGCGACTACGTCGGGGTCATGAAGTGCTATCAGGTGTTCAAGATCAAGCTCTTTGTTCAAAATGCTACGGCAATTCACATTTAACAGTTTCAATGAACGCGGGCTTTCCTGTCACTTCGGCACGTGCCTGGGAAGGGCAACCCTATCATTCTTGGCCTCGTCCCAAATGAACAGCTTTCCATTCACAGACACCTTATCGAAGAGTAGTTTAACACGTTCATTTCGTTCCCTGTTTGCAACTGTGCTGTCCCATAGATTCTTCCTGGCCTGACGCACCTTTTGTGAAAAGTCTTCAGTTACATATAAGCCCGAGTCTTTAAGTTTCACACAGTTCCTCAAAATTTCCAGTTTTTATATATATATATATATATATATATATATATATATATATATTATATATATATATATATATATATATATATATATATATATATATATATATATATATATATATATATATATATATATATATATACCAACAGAACGGCAGACAGATATACCGTGTCATCCGCGAGAGGCACTGTGCTATGTTCGATGCGCCGTCGTCAGGAAGGAAAAGCTAAAGCTTTTTGCCGGCTCGCTGTCAGTGAATGCAGCACTCTTGCGCGCCGGCGGAAAGTTGAAAAGGCCAGCACCTGAGCAGTGCTTTTATGATCACGTCGACAACACAGCATAAACAAGCGCGACTGGTTTATAACGCAGGGGCGGCCCGGGCAGCCGCTACCGTCGTACTTCCACAAAGTCGCACAATCAGAAAGACAAGGCGCAGCGCGCAGGTGAAACAAACGACCGCGGAAAAGCCATCGCGCCGCGTGGCGCATCGTCCGCAAAATGAAACCAGCCTGACCATAACTCAAGACCTCCCAGCGATGCAAGGAAGCACGGCGGCGTCGCGCATGGCAACTTTACACGCGTATGCGCTTTTACACCGAGCCGGCGTGTCGGCAGCGGGTTCCATCGTGGGGCAGTATTGAAGGCGGCCCCTCTTTGCATGGAGGCGGCCATAAAGAAAGAAACAAGGGGGGCCTGGCAAGGGCCCTGGGCCCGGCGACCAGAGAGCACCGAGATGTGGATACGGACAATGTTCTTGTCCCATATTTCAAACAGAGACATGAGCGAGCGACGGGGGTTGTGGTGCCGCCATGAATTTGAGGCCTATGGCACGGATCTCGGCTGAGTTATGGGCCGGGAGCGCGCTACCTTGGCGCTGCCCGCTTGCCGAAGGTCGTCCCGTTTTATCAGGACCGAGCACGTAGTTCTGCCACGCATCATCCACGAAGCTTTATCTACGAGGCGCCTGCCTGGCAGCAGCCCTTCTCCACGCGCCCGCGAGGGGCCGCGCGCGAGGACTCCATTTCCAGACTGGGAAGAATCGAACCTACTCGGCTGGCACTCACGCATCAATCGTGCGAGCCCCTGCAAACAGCGCCTGTGCCCAAGACTCGTCGGAGCGGCGCATTTCGCGGAGCACAGTTGAACGGGACTCTCGTCAGGAAAGCGCAGCTAGGTGGCGAAACGCAAAATTGTGATTGCCTTCTGGTATAACCAAATTCTGCCTATAGCGCATTCCTGCCCATAGAGGTGTTGCGTACACTTGACCCGATAATGCCATTTGTGATATGTGTGCAGTGGCTAAGCTTAGGAAACTGAGGTCCGCTTCATGCGCGCTGCATTAAAGTCTGTATACAAAGAGACTGTAAGCATTCGCACCTAGGTATACTGTTACTTGCTTCCTTGCCGCTACCTCGCTTGCAGCTTATATGGATAGATAGCGGAGCTTCACGGTGCTGGACTTTCAGGGGAGTCGGCAAGGAGTAATAGCCCCGCAGCAACAAGAACTGTGGAACATTCATCTTGGCGATAAGCTTATTTATAGCTCTACACCTTGCGGTGTTTCACGTCTCTCCCCTCGCTGGGTGGGCCCCTTCCTCCTGTCATTCGTCCGTCAGACGGGCCCGCTGTCCACTCCCTCTATCCGCTTTGTGTCTGCACCCTTCAGACACACGGTGGTGTTGCATCCTCTCGCGAGAACACCGCTCCGAGCAGTGCGGCGTCAGCGCCGGCGAGCACGTCCGCGCAAAGCGCCCTCCGGACACGCGCACCTCCCGCGCCGTCGCTTGCTCGGGCCCTTCACAATTCGCGGCCTTCTTTCTTTGCAGTGCGGACAAGGGGTCGGGAGCGAGACAAACGCTTCGGCCGCGTAGAGGGACACCCGTTTTCGCCTGGTGTGCCTCACTTTGAACAGGCTCATTAACGCTGCTCGCGAGCAAAAGAAAAAGTCCCAAATCAGTGTCCCGTCGTGCTTCACTCAAGCGTGCGCGCGCTTCGTCTCCGCGTATAAATTGTGTCGCTGCCGGGCGCTTTATAACGTGGCCTCCCTCGCTCCTGCGTAGGCTCGGAGAGACAGACAAATAGGATTGTTGCGTGCTGCAACTCTGCAAGCGCGCAAGCGTGCGCCTCGGCCGGGATGATCCCTGGCAGAGCTGCCGAGCACGTCAAGCCATTCTTCACGTCAGCGCTGATGGATAGCGGCCCCCCTCGGGCCGGTCCTCACGAGCGTCCATCGGATCCACTCCCCCTCGACGGCCTCCCCACTTCCTTCTCGCTCGCCCCTTTCTCTCTTTGTCTCCGCGTCACATTAAGAGTGCCACGACGTCCGGGGATGTGGAAAGGACACGCACCATGTTTGCAGAGCTCCCTCTCCCGCTTCTCCCGATAGCCGCGAAGTGATCGGTGCACCCGGCGCACTATGACCACGCAAGACCAAAAGGGGGAGACCACGCCGCGGCGCACTGCGGCTGTCCGAGCGGCGCTGCACTCGCCAGGGCCAGCACCTGACTATGAATTTTCTTCTCGAAACAGAATACAAATATACTGCTGTGCGATCCGAGTTTGGAAAATGCTGGGAAGTTCTGGACAACGCATGGAGGCACCGTTTTTAACGGAAGGCAAAAATAGAACAAAGCAGACTAAAAGGCAATTAGGGCCGGCATTGAACAGACGTATTCATACTTCCTTGAGCGTTTCCTTTTTTTTTTTTTTTCAGTCATTTAGAAACACATACACGTACTTTGTTTGGTTGGAGCCCTATTCGCCACGGAAGCTTCTCTTCCCGCTCTCTCTCTGTATACCTACACTCCCAGAAAATCTCGAGCGTGACGTTGGCTTCTCGAGAGGCAAGGCGGAACAGTTGATAACTCGAGCTGCAACAGCCGCCGCTGAACAACGGACACACGCAGTGGTCGGGGCGCCCCTCGAAATGGACGCGGCCGCTGTACGCGTCGCCTGGTAATGGCCACTGTTCCTCGACGCCTGTTTACCGGTGCGTGCCCTTCTCGAAAGGTGCGCCTCCTCATCAGCAGGCCGCTCACGTCTCCGCGGCCTTCGAGTTACAGCTGGAAAAGGAAATTCATGCAAGTTTGATCGAGTGACTCTATCCCAAAGACATCTGTCACTCGAAGAAAAAAAAACAAGAAATAAGGGCGTCCGAGCGGCTCGCCGTGAGTCGAGGATATATTTCTTGCCTCTTCGAACGTTCTTCTTGAGGAGGTTAGTATTTTTTTTTTCACGCATTTATCTTCTTGCACTTCTTGATCCGCTTTTCTTTCTTTTTTTTTTTTTTTTGCACACGGCCGCTGTCCAATTGCCGCGCTTGATGGCCGACACGTTGACGAGAGCGCTCGTTGAAACTACAGCGGCGGCTGAATTAAACTTCAAAGCGGGGGTTTGTATTACGCTGCCTGTGCATGGCGGGAGAGGGGTAGCATGGAAGACAGAACATGCTCGGTCGACAGTTAGTGCAAATGCTCACTGCTTCCTTGCGAAGAGATCGCCGCTGCGCTCGCAACAAAACCTCTGATAGGAACACATACAAGTGCAATAGAAAAAGATTTTTGTGGTGACCATGCGTTTGGTCCCGTTCGGATTAGCGCCTGAAATATTTATCGATTTGTGTATTTATTTTGATTGTTGCATATCTGAATTGTTAAAGGAGTGCAAAGCTTACAAGAAAGCTAACTTGGGCATGCATTCACAAAATCGTCTTACGTTGGAATTCCCCGTAAAAGAAAACTTTGAGCCAGTCCCCATTCAAGCCATATCATTATGGAAGCGGGCTGACGAATGGCGAAAATCACTAACGAACGAAATGCTTTACGAATTCGGCCCCCGTTTCATAGTTATTGGCCTGAAAATATAAGAAGTATCTGTTTTCATTGATCTCGCAGATCTCCTTTCCTCCGTCATATATGCGTTGAGTTAATGGAACACGAGGACTCTGCATTGACAGCGAAGATTTGATTCGTGGCGTTCCAAAGCCACATAGGGGCTACAAGAGGTACCATAGAGCGGCTCGCAGATTAATCATGACCGCTTTGACTTCGTTAACGGATATTCAAAGCGCGGTGCACCAACCACCGCGATCGGTGATCGAACTCGCAACCTCATGCTTAGCGGGTGAACTCCGTATCCGCTATGCCGGCGTGGTTGCAGCCATATACGGACGGAGCACATCCCTGATGAACGCAGTGCAGAAAGTCATATACATTCATATCGGTATTTTTTTTAGTTTTTATTTTCTTTTTTTCAGTGAGGTTGCGACTAACCTTCATCCTGAACGTGACGCGATGGATTCGAAGAGGACAGCACTGGTTGATCACTGAAACTGTAGCCCGTATGTCATGGCTAATAATCAATAATGGTTACCTGCACTTCTTGCTGGTGTTCAGGGCCTTGTAAGCGAGTTTCACGGTGACCCTCCTTCCAACAACCCCTACGGGACGAACCGTCTTCGGCACGCTGTATCTTGTCAGGCATGGAAGGACGCGTAGATGCTTGTATGTATATGTTCATTAAGCGAGAGGTTATGCGACCATGAGAAGAAATATCAATTCAAGCTGTTTTAGTAAGTTACGCTCGTGCTCTAGCCTACCACGTGCCCTGATGGCGTGGTAGGCTGCAAAAGCCAGTGCGAATATGTTGATCGGTGCATAGAAGCACAGTGTTACGAAGTCTAGTGGCGCTTCTTAACAGGCGCCATTTAACAGGTGTCACTGGAGCTATAAGGTCATAATTGGCTCCATTGACGTGTGTATATAAATAGTCACCCTCCGCACTCTCTACTGTTCTTTCTCTCTGTCCTTTAAATCTATGCTCCCACCCGTACAGTGCTAAGCATGCCGTTCAGGTGGCTGCACTAACATTTGCCTTTTCCCTTCCGTTATTTTATTTACTTATTACTTAATTAATGAAATAGTTAATTTATTTATTGAGTTATTTGTTTGTTTATTTATTTATATATTATCAACAGCCATTTACAGTTAATGACGTCTGAACTTCATAGTTAGTCTGTATCTGGTGCACTAGCATTGATTTTCCCACAAGCTCACTCGCTGATGTTTTTGCCTCATCCGACGCTCCAGCTGTTGTAAATGCCTTAGCATCCAGGCACAAGCGTCACGCTTTTCATAGTTCTCAGTTTCCTAAGTGAGGCGCAACATGGAATTGAAGGTTTTAAACTTTAACCAACGCGCCTGTGAGGGCTGTTGCTATTTGTTCTCATCAGGGCGAATGTGCATTTTTATTATTTTCTAAAACGACGTACAAGCCCGAAATACTTGGCGTTGATAATAATAAAAGGTTACGTTTTGTTCTATATTCAGCGGGTACTTTTTTGTGGACGTCTTTTTTCTCTTGCGGGAAACCAGGGTGTTCTTTTTTTTCCCCATAGGGAAGTGAAAGAGAAGGTGCGAGTGTGGGCGTGTGTTCCTCCTCAGTTTCGCAACACCAGTGTAATGACTCCATCCTATACGTCAGTATCTTTATAAATTCATCCCAAGCTGCGCATGACACGTATCAGGGACTAGATCTTAAATTACGGTATATTATGACAGAAGACGTGGGCGCACTTGCGAATTAGGTAAGGCGGTGACGCTACGCGCGACGACGCAGACGTACGTTGTGGTCAACTAAGGCCCCACCTCCTGTAGTGACGTTCGCAACACTACTGCCGTCACTTCTAGTTTACGAAATTCTTTTTCTCCGTACCCTGCCCTCTCCGTCTCCATACACGAAAACTTCTCGCGCAGAACAGCACCGCTTCTTCAGGTTCTGCGTTTTGTTGCTCCCCGTGATCAGGACAAACGAGGTGCAAGCGTCAGGGAAAACGCTGGCATCGCCGCGGCAGCAGTGAGCCTCCCAGCCTTATTAATGAGTCATCATTATTCAAACGTGCTTTGTGTTTGCTGGGCGCGCATAATTCATTCGCGATAGTCCGTGCTTTGCAGCAGCAGCCTACTCTCACCAGCGCACAACAAAGGCATTAGTTGCGATGCAGCCGAGCGATTAGTCACGCTGAAGAGACCCGTAGTTACAGCGTCGGTCTTTGCAACTCCGCAGTCTCTCATTAATTCCGCAGGCTGACCCTCCCACCGGTCACCTCCTCTTCCTTCTCGGCCGGCCGTGGACGCCAAGTCACGTGTCCAGCATTATACTTAAAGCGGCCGCGTATACGTATACCTTCCTGCAGCTCTGGGCTTCTGCTGCTGCCTCCTTCTCTCCCGCGCCGACGACGAGCCATTTGCTCGTTCGCCGAATTCGATTACTCGGTTTGTGGACCATTACCTGCTGCTCGGGCTGACGACGCTTGACAGCAAACCCCGTCGCCTTCCCGGCCGAGAATACCGAGGGAGTCGACGACGCGCCGAAATAGCTTCAAGTATACCGCCTGTTTGGTCTTCCCAGATCGCGGTGTACCATACTGTCGCCGAAAAGCAGAGAAGTGAATGGCGGGCAGACAATTAAGCGCGAAGGATCGGTTTCAGAGAGTTTGGTCGGCGCCCTCGCCCGTGCACGGAAAGATGGAGGAGGCGACGAGCTCACTCGCTCGGCAGTGAGTCGGCGTGCGGGTCCAGAGTCGCCGGACACAAAATGAAAAGTCCCCCGCACCCGCTGCGACAGCTACCAAGAGCGATCGGTGGCAGTCGAAAACACCGCGTTGACCCCAAGTTGGGCAGTGAGATAGATCTCCGTTCCTTTCCGTTTACTCCCTTTTTTTTGTCACCCCCCTCCTTTTTTTAATCGCCCCTTCCCTTACGCGATGTCCAGCTGCTGCATCGTGTGCAATTTGGTAACGATGCAGAATCAGGTAACTTCGACCAAATGTTATGAGCGCGTCGATGTTATCTGAACACCGATCCGACGCTGTGAGCTCAGTGACTATTGAGCACGAAATTGCGGTTTGAATCGCGCTCCAGTGGGGGAGAAACGAATCGGTTCTTGTTTGCCAAAGCCCAGGGTGCCGTCTCAGAATGTGACAATTAATTCGCGTTCCTCACAGCCAACTTCGCCGCCTCGAAACGTTACACCCTTGTTAATATTGTTATTTCATGCGAGAATGGATGACAGCGTCTTTCATGAAATTTGTGTTCCTCCCTTTCAGTTGTAATTCAAGCAAACAGTATGGTTTTTGGCAATTTTTGGGATTAACAATTCAGAGAGACATACGTTTCCCCATGACATTTAAGTGACAGCAAGTGTTTCATGGTTCTTCGTTCAGGTATGGCCACGCAATAGCAGGTGTTTATGTGCCAAAAATGTTGTGATCCGCCTGATGGATGGATGGATGAAAAACTTTATTGTGGTCCTTCAGGGCGCGCGTTAGCGCGCATCGTGCACCTCCCACGCAGGAACAGAAAGGCAGAGCCTCTCCGCCGCGTCGCGAGCCCGTTGGACAGCCCATAATTCTTCATCGATGTTGGGGCTGCGTAGAACCGCGACCCAGCTTGATGATTTTTTTGTTGTTGTTCAATTAAGAAAGCCTTCAAAGAACTGGTCTTCCATGACAGGTTTAGGTTTTAGGCATTGTTTATTTGATGCACTTTAGCTGGCTTCACTTTTATTTCGATGTAGATGTTTAATAATATTCTCCCTGCGTATGGAATAACATGCATTAAAATTTTATGTTTGCCGGTTCTGAGGTAACGCCTGCATAGATTGATCTTATCGCTGTTATCGCTGCCTGGCCTACTTGTAAAAACCATTCAGGCTTCGTCAGGCCGCTTTCCCCACCCCAGTGCAGGGTAGCAAACCGGATGCTAATATCTGGTTAATCTCCCAGCGCGCTCCTCTTCATCTGTCTCTCTCTCTACCAGTGTCGCGAGATGATATTATTATTATTATTATTATTATTATTATTATTATTATTATTATTATTATTATTATTATTATTATTATTATTATTATTATTATTATTATTATTATTATTATTATTATTATTATTATTATTATTATTATTATTATTATTATTAGCTCATCCAGTGCTTTGTCGCTGGATGAAAATCTTATCTGCGAATGCATTAAGCGCTTAAAACCATCCTTATCATGTGGGCCAGATGGCATCCCCTCCGCCATACTAAAAGCTTATGGTAGTATATTTGTCCCAGTACTGACTACGATATTTAATAACTGCCTGGACACTTCCACATTTCCTAGCATGTGGAAAACTGCTCGTGTTTTTCCAGTATTTAAGTCGGGCTCTAAAACAGATGCTTCTAATTATCGCCCGATTTCTCTACTATGTGCCACATCAAAGATCTTCGAGCTGGCTCTTCACAACATATTGTCTTTTAGTGTGAAAAACTCATTGATTCCTAATCAACATGGTTTTCTCGCTGGCCGCTCAACTACCACAAATCTTGCTAGTTTCATGACGCAGATCTCCACACCTATTTCTCAGAGAGGACAGGTTGACGTAATTTACTGGGACCTGAGCAAGGCTTTTGACGTAGTCAGACACATTGATTATGGTTAAACTTGCACACTTTGATGTTGGCTTGTCAGTTGTCAATCTCCTGCAGAGCTATCTGCTCAATAGATATTGTTATGTTGCCGTAAATGGCCAAACGTCTTCTTTGTATAAAGTGACTAGTGGGGTCCCTCAAGGGTCGGTATTAGGCCCACTCCTATTTTTAATTTACGTTAATGATGTTTCTTTTGCCATTCGTAATTCTTCTTTCCTCTTGTATCCCGATGACATCAAGATTTCTAAGGAAATTCATTCAGTTAACGACTGTCGCTTGCTGCAGTCAGACTTGCGCTCTTTTTCCGAATGGTGCAACGGTAATAACCTTTCTCTGAATACCTCGAAGACAAAATTCATGTCTATCACTCGCAAAACATCTAGCGTGTCATTTCAATACTCTGTCAATTCTGTGCCGTTATGCAAGGTTTATAAAATCAGTGATCTTGGTGTTGTTGTTGACAGCGCGTTAAACTTTTCTTCTCACGTTTAAGCGTGCTGCTATGCGGGGCCTTCGTTCTCTCGGATGTGTTTGTAGAATATCTCGAGAATTCAGGTCTCCCATGGCCCTACACAAATTGTACACGGCAATATGTCTTCCGCAACTTGAGTATGCGTCCGTGATATGGAATGGCATTGCTCAATCCAGCGGTAACACCATTGAACGAGTCCAGAAAAAAATCCTCAGCATATATAACCATCGCTTTGCTAAAAATGACTCTGGATCTCGTTCAAATACTGCTGAATTATTATCACTGCCATCACTTCACTGCCGACGAAATCGCTCTGATCTCTTATTTCTTTACAAGCTAGTCCACGGTATCATATCCTGCCCTGTACTTCTCAATTGTGTAAATTTTCGAATTCCGCGTAAGTTAACCAGAGAGAACAGACCGTTTCATGTACCCGCCTACTTCTTCCAACACTCTACCGTTCACAGAATACAAAGTCTCTATAATGGTAATTTTCTTGATCTTGACGTTTTTCATAGCCCACAATCATTGTTTTTATCCGAGCTTTGCACTGTTTTGACATAGTGTGGCACAATGTACAAAGTCTTCCCTTCTCAGTCTTTCCACATAGTTGTATATATGCAATCTAATTTTTTATTCCCCGTCAATATTTCTCGTGTTGTCTTATTTTACTCCTCCCCTTTTGTGTTCATTTCTCTTTGTCTACGTGTTTTTGCTCTTTTTATTTCTGAAAACTGTCTGTATTGTATTGTTTATTTTTATTGTTTTTTTTGCGTGCGCCAGCACAAGGACCTTACGGTTGTTCCTGGGCACGTTAAATAAATGATTGATTATTATTATTATTATTATTATTATTATTATTATTATTATTATTATTATTATTATTATTATTATTATTATTATTATTATTATTGCATCCTTGTTCCAGCACTGGAAGTTTAGGGTTGTTCCTCGACACATTACATAATTGATTGATTGATTGATTGATTGATTGATTGATTGATTGATTGATTGATTGATTGATTGATTGATTGATTGATTGATTGATTGATTGATTGATTGCAGATGAAAAGTCCAGGGATACAGTACTAGAGATACGAGTACTAGAGATGCCAGGCTGGTTGGTCTTACTCCAGGTGCTGAGCGATAATCATGGCGTGTACAGTGATCACATAAGCACACGAATAGCACGCGCAGTCACGGACACACACATACACAAAATAGTTATTCACAAGGTTTCGCTCCTGTCGATGACTTGCTGCGGAATATATATCATTATCTATGCACTAAAAGCGCAGTAGTTAAATAAGTCAGTTTGTCAACTTAGGCAACGTACAAAGTTAGTGTATGTTGACAGTGGTATATCGAGTATGCCTGGGGGATTTACATAGGGTGAAGTGTCTAAGGCTAACGTTTTATTAATCAAATGATGGAGAAACTAATGAGCATTTTTCGTCTTCTCCGTGCTTCGAGTGAGGTAGTGCTGTCAGACTTCCGAGTCATGCATTATGATAGCGTAAGAAATAGATTTTGCACAATCCGGACAACTTGTCTTTAACTTGTTCAATACTATAAGGGGGGCCCGCTGCAGTAGCCCAAAATTAAGGGTCTCCGCTTAAATGTGGCCTAATAATCGTGAAATAGCCAAGTACTCTGACATCAATAAAATTTTTTTTAATGTTACTGCTTCAATATCACACCTTTGGTATGGCAGAAGCGCGTACATCGCTTACATGGAGATCCTGGGATAGACTGCTGGCAATGGTAACCACTAATAGTCATCCAATAGTAATTTGTAGTTGGTATAGTGGTGAAAGGTCTAGTTCATAAGCATAAGAAAGGGCCACCTTTTTGCGAGATATAGGGAGGAACAGTCCTTCCCTGAGCATTAACGTGCGTTATCAGTTGCTTGCACCAACTACAAATGTTTGTTGAGACCTGCCTTTGGATCGTTCTCGTCGCTAGAACAAGCTTTCCTGATCGAACAATGGCTGTGAACAACCGTATGTTAATACATGGCTTAACGACCTCTGATAGTTGCGTTATAATATAATAAACATATTAAGGAACCCACAATTCTACCGACATTACATTAAACAAGTATTTTTACTACTCTAAGTGAGCTTGAAGTTAAGTGATCGTGATGTGCGCGCGTACCTTAATTGATTTTTTTAAATAAAGTTTTGGTTAACCACATAATGCATGCTGGATGCATTCTCTTAGAAAATGGGCAGTAACGCAACTATTTCATGACGGGCTAAAATACAGGTCTCGCGGAGCGAGCTTTATTGCCGCTATGGAGCGGCACGTGCTGCTGTAAATTTCAGATATAGCTATGCTGATATAGCCGCATTGAGGTAGTGTCTGAGGCGCGATTACTAGAAAGATCCCAAATACCCCGAGACCTCGCTGCAGTCCAAGGATCAATGGATGCCCGAGGAGCACATGATTATGTGTAACGCCAGCAACTAGGTTGTATAGGCCCGAATAGGCTTTCAAGTGTCATTACTGCGGCCATTATAGCGTCCCGTATTACGACGAGTGGACCGTTGGCGGGCAAACTGTTACTCGCGAAGCGCTGCTGGAGCTTACGTAACAGCAAAGAAAGCATATCAAAAGCCTGCGCGCGTCCTCGTTGTGGGCACGTCCGTTTAAAGAGCGCACATATTTAGTCTCTCGACTATGGGCAAGAAAAAAAGAAATTATGGGAATCATGCACGCCAGTAGCCGAACACCCAGAGAGAGCGAGAGTAAAAGAAAGAAAAGAAGGGCGTGCAGAAACCCGGTCCATAAAGGCGAACCCATCTCCGAGAATCAAGAGAAGAAGAAAGAAGCGGCCATGGAGGCGGTGGTATGAGGAGGAGACGGTGAATGAAGCAAAGAAGTAAAATAAACAACGATAAAACTTAAGCGCCCGCTTTCATCACAGCGCTGGTGGAGAGAAGAAGAAAGGGAGGAAAGAAAACGGAAAGGCGAGCTGCAAGCGAAAAAAAATAATAAAAAGCAAAGTAGTGTATCGCAGAGGCCGCGCTGCCACAGGACCGAGGCAGCGCGCAGGAGCAGAGCGTCGAAAACGGCGGCCGAGTCTTGCAGCAGCGGCCCGTGGTCATCATTAGTTAACTGCCACAACAACATGATAGCTTCCTCCCTTGCTCAGAGCGTGTCCCGGAGCGATATATCGATGATACTTCCGAGGTCTCGCTCTGTCCTCTGCTGCAGATGCTCGGACTTTGAGTTGTGTACTTCGCTTCGCGACCTGCTTGCTCGGCTGCAGCGGACCGGTTTGTGCGTGCGTGCGGACTCGCAGTGCCTTCTCCAATTCGGCCAATTTCTGTCCCAGTAGTTGTCTGTTGGGCCTGCGCACTTGTAACTGCGCCCTTGAAAGGCCTCGAAATATTGTGGCAAAAAAACGTCTCCCTTCAAGCTCAGTCGGCGTTTGGGTGCGGTTTCTGACAAGTTGCAATTGCCTTTCTTCTTCTTTTTTTGTTAAATCGTTCTGCTGTTGTGTAAAAAAAATACATGCAGGTGTAAATTCAGTTTTAGTATCTGTTTGCACTGTCGGTAAGTTGACATCGACCTCGAAGATACATTGAGTTCTTCGATGACTGTAGTGTTTGATTGTATTTGCGAATCGATTAAATCTCTCGATGTATCCATTAATTTATGGCTTGACGGGACGAGAAAAGGATAGCCCATGCATGTAGTTCCTTGCTTCGATCATTTTTATCCGCGTCATATTATCAACTACCGTATCCAAGAGCACGAACGTGACTAAAGAACTCGTACTGTGAATATATTTTTACGTCCAACCTTTCCATGCGCAGCAGCCTGCAAAATATTACCGCACTTTTCTACCGATATTGATCATGGCTTGACCTCTCCTTGTATGTAGACCTCTCTGTAGAAATACGGCCAATTGATTGGTGTGTAGCAATTAAATTAATACAGGTTAATTGTTTACTGTACTTCCATCAGAACTTAACACTCTCTCCGTACCGCGCACATGATTGCTGTTTACCCTCAACATAATTACCGTTTAGAAATGCTGTGTTGTATATGAACGTTGTATATCAATGGTAGAATTGGCAACTCGAGATCTGTGTCAAAGCTGCGACAAGTGCACCTGACTTTACACTGAATCGCAACACTTTTGTTTTAATTGGGGGGCACGAAGGCACTGCTACACTGTCATACTACTAAACCATAAATTAAAGGGGCTATGGTAGCACATTTTTCTTTCTGCTTGATGTTCGAAGCGATTGCTCGTGTGGGCGGCGGAAAAGGGGAGGGGCCTTACTGCGAGGGGTCTCAGAAGTGATCCGAGGAGCTCGACCATGTCAAAGCTTTGGGGAGGCGGCACGTAGTACATAAAGCGGCCGAGCCGGAAGAAGGCGGTTTACTTGTGGGTGTCTACAGCAGATACAGCCATTCATTTGAAAACACAGCGAGGTGGCGAAACTTCACGCCCAGGCGCGCGGCGGAACAAGACCGCCGCCATTCAGGGCCGCACATCTCTCAAAACGATAGCGGCCAATGAGCTGGCCGGACAAACAGAGCGACACTCAACGAAGGCATACACGGCTTTTCCTCGCCCACTCGTCTTGGGCACACACGTTCCGAGCAGGAACACAAGGGAAGAAAAAGGACTCGCCGAGGACGGGGCGATAGAGGCTCTATATCGCAACCATATATACGTCTTGAGGGCAGGCACCATAACAGCGTGTCACACCAAGACATTTGTCTTCGGCCCGAGGGCTAAATTGCCAAAGCGCAAGAAAAGCGGGGGCCTGCCGGTGATGATGACGATGCAACCGACGAAGAGGAGCCGAGATAGCCCTTATATCATCTACGATTTCGCTTCCCCCCCGACGACCAGCGCCGCTTGTTCGCTTTCGGCCGCGAGCAACTCTTTTGTCTTTGGGACGCGTCGCGACAGACAGGCGATTCGGCGGCCCCAGTCGTGGGGACTCTGCTTCATCATGGAAGATTAAGTCCCTTTCCGGACGGCCGTTTAATAAGGTCTCTTTGTTGGCAGGGACAAAGTCTTTTATAGAGCGGGCCTCGTGTGATGCATGTCCCGCTGTCGTCCTCGGCTGTTTTTGCTGACCGAAGAAAGTAGATCTCCAATGCTGCGCGACAAAGCTCTCTCGCCACTGCTCTGGCCCTGATGGCCACTGCCTTTGGGACACTCTGCGCCCGACCGTACGACGTCGAGCGTGTGATCTGATAACGGAGGCACATCTGTGCCCCTCTCGCGCCATCACGCGAGCCTCTAATTCATTCCTCTCTTTAATTTCGGACGTCCTTTTTCTTCTCCGGGTACACTTAATGCCGTTCCCACTATGTAGTTTATTCTGCAGATCTCATCTCTCAAAAGGGAAACTTCTTCGTTATGGGAAATGTGTTTGAGTTGCTGTGTCATGTAATCAGTAAGGTAATTATGGTCTTCGCAAATAATTAGTATGTTTGCATATCGATTCTGTGTGTAATTTCTATTGCTTGTTGAGTGAGGAGCACTAAGCACGAGGCGTTTGCGTAGAAGTGCACATTTACAGAGTGATCAGTAACCGCCGCTGTTTTATATTGATTAATGGCGACAACCGTGCGGCCTTGGATATAAATTTCCCAACCAGTTTCGGAAACTTTGCATGTTTTACGCCTGCGAATACCTTGGAAGTGAATCGAATTTTCGTTGTTTTCCGTCAGTTCTGAAGGTACATCACCGATATTATTAAATTTTACGAGCGCAACGTTGACTTAACGCCGGCGCTATGCATCATATTACGCATGTTGTTAAACGGCATGGCCCTTGGTGCCGCGATTACCTGTTTATCTCCTTCATAATTTACTCTCATCTTACCACAGGACCTCCCTGCTACGTTTTCGCATGCCGACTATAATCTCCGCGGAAAAGAGATCACTGCTTTGTCGACTCTGGCTGTATACGAGTGGCTTTCACGAAGACATTTTGTTTCCACATCAGAATGTCCGGCAACGCTCTTTGCGATGACTGTCGTAGATGACCCTAAAACACCGTCTTCGCTATAATGAGCAAAGACGATACACTGACAATTGCTCTAGCTCGGCTTGACACAGTCTGCATAAAGCATTCCGGAATGCTGCAGAAACCATTCCGGCATTGCTGAAATTTTTAATGGCAACAAACTTGCACAAGCGGTTGTAGCCTTGATAGTGATGTCGGATACCGTACTACAGAGTGACCGGTGATGATGTGTATGTGCTCCCTCTGTCTCTCTATCACTTACTTTTACTCTTCTAATTTTGAAGCTCCTCCATCCCTTTGCCCAGTGCAGTGTTGTATACCGGTTATCCTGAACTGGTCAACATTCCTGCCATTCGCCTCTCTCCTGTTTCCTTCCTACTCCAAGGAAAGACAGCCTTAGGCCAGTTGTAAGATATATAAAATATCTAAACTCGAGTGTATGTTACAATTATTTAGAGTAAGGAATACCGGCAATCTTTGCTGCCCTATATAGAGTGTCGTGATTTTTCCTTAAATCTATAGAAATGTCTCAATTACTTTGATGACACTGATGACACTTTGATGGCAGCACAGTTTCATGACTTCATCATCCTTCAGTCGTGACTTATTGTGGCGATTCACGCCGAGTAATTTCGCTTCCCCAACCGCCAATGGCTCTGTACATCTTAATCAGTATAGACATGTTGGGATGCAGTGCCTCAGCAGCTTTCATCTCTCTCTGTGTGTGTGTGTGTGTGTGTGTGTGTGTGTGTGTGTGTGTGTGTGTGTGTGTGTGTGTGTGTGTGTGTGTGTGAGAGAGAGAGAGAGAGAGAGTTTTTAATCGCCCTGTTCTGTTGCTCCTTGTGTTACGGTGATTAATTTTTGTGTTGTATGTTGGATTCGTTCAAGAGCTAAGAAGTAGCCCACGCCTTATTTGTGCGCTAACATCTCCTCCCATCATATAAATAAAAGAAAGAATACGTTTATAACGAATACCACGAAAAGAAAAGTGGGTGCTTTGCAGCGGGTAAGACACTCGTCATATAAATGTGGGTTCTTAGGCTCGAAATCTGCCAAAGTGTTGTTTTACAGCGAAAGCTGTTATGAGATCATTTCAACGGCCGTTTTTGGTGCCGTAGTTGTCCGTCGCCGCCGCCGCCGCCGGTGTCCGTAACCACTATCGCTCGAAATAAGATAAAAAAACGAAATAAGAAAAAATTTCCAGGATGGAACGGGGTTCGAACCTGGGCCCTCTGCGTGGGAGCCCAGTGTTGTACCTCAGAGCCATGCCGGTTTTTTTTTCCTTTATTGCCTTGCAAGTCAAGACTATTTACATACTCGCCAAAAAAAAAAAAGGGTAGAGCTATACAATTACAAGGTGCAACTATGAACCGTCAGCACTGAGCTGACTACAATCAAAACTTTGGCATGCGTAACAATAGTTCCACTCGTGAAATCCACTCTGGTACATCCTCCTGCCCTTTCGGAAACAATTGAACACGTGTTTATAGACTGCTGGAGCGGGGTGTTCTTCTGGGACATATTACAGAGAACTTTGAAAAAAGAGTTACCGTTAAGTCCACATGGCATCCGTTTTCTTTCTGTTAAAAATGATGATGGAGTACCTTTTGATCTAGTCATGCTCCTGGGCCTGCATAGTATATGGCAAACTCGAACTGCTTTTGACAATGCGGATGTGCAAGTGAGATCTGTACGGGAATATTTCTGCGAATCAGTGTGCTCAGAGCCATGCCGGTGCTTGGAACTGCCTTGCAGGAAAACGCTATACAGGCTTCATGTCCAGAAGGAACCACATTACATATGTAATTTAGAGTGGTAGAAGAGTGAAATAACAAACCACGCACCACACAACGCGAATTCTGTAACCAGGCGTCACACAATGCAAATTGCGCAACGAGTGGGCTGTTGGATGCTTCCAACCCATTACAAGGGGCTCTGCAATAATTCTTCATCGTCATCAGGCACAATGCCAACAAAGTGCGCATAATGCCTTACATGTTTTTAGCGGGTACCACGGCTCTCCGTTGAATGACGAAAAATGGCATAGTGGCTGTTTCCCTACTTCACAGATATTATGATGAGTTATAGCGTAGTGGGTTCCTCGCAAGTGCACTTGCATTAGTTGCCAAGGAAGCCCATAAGGCGCCCATGATCCATTTCCTCAGGGTCTCAATAAAGTTCTTCCCTCCTCTCTCTGTGTCTTTCTCACGTCAACGTATGTTATATTGCATGGTGGGAGAGTGAAATAGCGACCGGGCGTCACACAATGCGAATTACGTAACTGGTGAGCCGTTTAAAGCTTCCAACCCATTACAAGGGCTGAACCACAATTCTTCATAGTCAGACTTTGCCAGCTTAGATCATATGGTCTGGCGGTGCCCTGCGTTACGGGTTCAAAACGTTACATCGTCAAAGTGGGATGCTGCGCTACGCAGTACGGATTTCAGGACGCAGCTATGGGCAGTCCAACGGGCCCACGACGTGGCGGACAGGTTAAGCCTATCTGTCCCGACGTGGGAGCGGCCCGCTACGTGCTAGCTCACGCCCCGACGGACCTAAATAAAGTTTTTCCATACCATACCATACCATCAGTCGTCACGTAAACAAAGTGCACATAATGCCTCAAATATGCGTAGCTGGAACCACGCTTGTGCGCACAATGACGAATAATGGCGTTGTAGGGGCTTACCAACTTCACAAATATTGTGATTTATGGTGTAGTGGGTACCTTGCTAGTGTACTTGTATTAGTAGCCCCAAGAGAGTTTACAACGGGCTCTAGAAATGCCGCTATTCCAGCTTTCGCTGTGACTGTGCTGCGCTTTCCGCGCAGGCCTGGCGTTTTTTTATTATTTTTTCGTTTTATACACTAATTTCTTTATATAGTTTCGTGGTACGTGACAGACTGGTTTCCTGGTCGGGCTGGCCCACAGACGCACACCAACTTAAATAGAATAAGGAGCTCACATCGACGCATACGCGAAGCGTCATCCATATTTTTTCGCAGTAGCAGTTATGGACTTGGCGCGATTCGTCCTGTGACTGCGCGGAACCCGCGGTTGGTTATGGCGCGCGCGAGGATCGCACCTTCGAGCGCTGTCACGTGCGCGCGTCGTAATCTTGCGCTTGTCATTTGGGCCAACATTAATTAAACGATTCACAGCGTGATGTCGCTGGCGACTTATCTTCCCGTCGCACTCCCCGCGCGAGCCCGGTTTACTGAGATGCGCGGCGCGTCCTCAGCGTGCTTGGGTTACTCTCTAATGTGGCATGCGCACTTTAACTTTTTCTTGCTCGGCGCGCGCTTTTTCCAAGAGTGCTGCGCGCAAGTTGCGAACCGCACGCGTGCGCTCGTTATTAATGACTCCACGTGTTGCTGACCCTGTCCCTCTCCTAAATGGTACTAGACTTCTTTTACTAGTTACAATTTCGGCTCGCCGGGCGGCGTTATTGTTGTGTGCCCGCGCGCTCGCCTGGTTCTTCACTGAACGCGCGCGGATGCGTATTTATAACACCGGCCTGTCCAATAAATCACGCGAAACAATGCAAGAACATCCGCGCGCCCGTGCACAAAGTTGGGGCGATGCATCACCAGAAATTTAGCAAGGGGCCGCCGCGCACGCGCCATTTTGTTGTAGATTGCGCGCGCACGGAGGCGGCGCGTTGAGCGATAAATAATTTTTCATTTAGCGTGCCAAATTAACGCGATTAGCGATCACTAAGACGTTCGTTTAACAAGGAGAGATCGCGAAAACGTCGATTAATTACGGAAATACGAAAGTCTGACTGGCGAAACGGCGCGAGAAGGAAAAAAAAAACTGTTCCCTCCTTTGTTATTCCACCTGCTGCGGCCACGAAACATCAGCGTCTTCGCAACGAAACCAAGGCAGCTCGCGTGCTTCGGGATCCGCGCGAGCCGCTGTATACGTTTGAGAATTGGAAGTCGCCCCCTCTGATGCAGTCCTTCATTTATTACGTCCTCAAAGAGAAGCGAGCCGTACGGGCAAGAGAAATATTTGAAAAATGTATTTACCTTCGCTGCTTCTGAAGAGCGTTGCTGGCTCGGACATACAGGGCGCTTGGGCGGTGTGTGAGAACCGTGTACTCGATAATTACGACGCGCCGGAAGACGGGCGTCCATTCGTGTTCCTCTTTGCGGAGGAGAAATATAGCCAACAAAATCATTATGATCCCTGTGCACTTTGGTCCGCACAGCATTCATGATCGAATAACGCATGCGTGCGCGCGCATAAATGAACACACGCTAACCAACTTGTTTGTTCCCAAACGTCCACTCATGGGATACCTACGGTATATGCAAGCGCAATGAGGGGCCAATAACAGAACCGCATGACCAGTATACTTTTGTTTTATTACAGCGAAGGTGTCTTTGGAGACCCCGCCCCATTGTCGTTGGCGTTCGCTAGCTGAAGGTGTTCGCTGAAATAGCTCGCGTGACCAGGGGATCAGAACCTCGTGACATGGGGTAAAAAAGGAGGTCACAAGATCGACGGGGGAGAGGTAGTGCCACTGAAGGGGTTACGGGAGTGGCGGCTGCGGTGGAACGCCACCAGAGCGTCCGCGCATGTCATGCACAGCAGCAGCGTTTGCAACGCTGCTTGCGTTCCAGCGCAGCCGTGATAGTAATGCGCGTTTTGGGGTAGTGGGCGGGTGGAATGGGCCACGGCCGCACTGGAACGCTACCGTAGCGTTCCAGCGCGGCCGTGAATGAGCATATCGTCGCGCGAGGTCCACATGACTCAACCTGAAGAACAAAAAAAAAAACAAAAAAAAAAAACAAAACACGACAAAAAAAAAAACAACGAGGAAATCCTTAGTGAGAACTTTGCCGAAACTTAGCAAAATGTAATGCCTGATGAAAGGGGCGACAGCTTCGCTGTCTGATGGTTCTCACGGCATGGAACCGGGTGGAATTTTTAGGGGCGAAGCTCCTTATAGCTGCACCCGTTCGTCCCTCGTAGCGTAGTATGTAACCAGCCTTACGCTTTGACCTGCAAGGTGGTGCCGGTGGGAGATTTTTCCTGTGCGTTGTTGAACAATAAAAAATTCGCAGCGTTAGCTAAAAGCCGACTTCTTCTGTCTCTCATTCCCATTAGCAGCCATTCTTTACCTCCAAGGTAGTGCCTGGTGAGATTTCTCCTGTGCGTGATTAAACAATAAAAATTTTGTTCAAAACACCGTTGATTGATGAAATAAACCAACAAAAGACGCCAGATGTTTTGTAAAAGCAAAACGAAAGAACGCCAGATGTTTCTAAAGCAAAACGAAAAGACGCCAGCTGCTTAACGAAAGACGCCAGATGTTTTCTAAGCAATGGTTTTCTAAACAATGAAAATTCACAGCGTACATGTAAAATTAAAGTGCGCTGCAAGTCGTCATAACTCATCGAACCTTTAGTATAAACGCGCCCGATCTCACGTCGGTGATGATGTACTGGGCAGAATTCACGGAAGATTCACGGTTTACCGATGAACCTCCGCAGCTTCGCCCACTCATCATCATTCACTCCGTGGATATGCTGTGATTTTTTTTTGTTTTTGTTTAAATGTGGGTTGTTGGAGAAAACTGTATATTACAAACCTAAATTTTATGAACGTAGATTATTACCCAAGCCCGTACCATGGCTTCTGTCGTGGCCCCTGAGTTGCGTTGGGAGATAAACCGCGCAGTTTAATAATAATTAATCTTAGCAAAGCTGATATATAAGCATACAGATTTTATGGAAATCTCATTCGGGATGGTTAATTCTATACTGCTTTTGAGACACGGCTGTACACAGCTCGCAATGCCCCCACCCCCTCGCCGGCTTTAACAATGCACAATCACCACTCGTGGGAAGAGCCTCACATACTTCTCACCCTTACTTGCACTACGTCATAAGTACTCATTTACCTTAACGTATATGTATGTGCATAGTGGCAATGAAGCAGCCTATTTGGCATGGCTTCAAATTTCGGTTGATTCATTTGTGCACGAGAGATAATGTATGAGATAAATTCCCTGGATGTTAGCGGAAGACATGAAAAAAAAAAAAGAAATTGGCCGTAAGAAAAAAATAATAGCTTTGGGTTGTGAGCAGCGAAAGCTTCCTGTTCTACAGTTCTCGTTATTATCAGTCCATATGGACATATGGGGAGGAGAAGGTTGCGTTTGTACAGCATAGCGTTGTAATTTTTCATGTATGTTTTGGATTTACATACATTAAATAACGAGCGAGAAAGCCGGCCTTAATTGCTAAGTCGCATGGTTGGCGTTTTCTTTCCTTATTGCATCATCATGCTCGAAGCTTTTAGAACGATTTGCTCGGGCTGATGGCAAGGATGGCCAAGCTATGCAATATATCTATTAACGCGGCACATGTTGCGCAACGTAGCTTCATCGAAAACACGTGTAGATAGTTTGAAATACCCAATGCTGATCACGAGCTGTATGACGGGGAACACCGATTCTTTTCTCTCT
Organism: Rhipicephalus sanguineus; assembly: GCF_013339695.2. Taxonomy (NCBI): domain Eukaryota; kingdom Metazoa; phylum Arthropoda; class Arachnida; order Ixodida; family Ixodidae; genus Rhipicephalus; species Rhipicephalus sanguineus. The sequence continues at coordinate 244,144,910 of NC_051176.1, forward strand.
CTATTTTTTTTTTTCAGGCGACGATTATACGTCACCTGCATATGAATTCGAACTTGACGCAGTCTTGATACGCAACACACTTACGGAGGGCATCTTTGTGTAGCAACCACTTCTTTTTGGAAAGAATTTTGATGAGACTTTTGAACAAGCCAATGCAACTATAGTGGTGCGCCCCCAGAGCTGGACAACCTCGTCTATTATTCATGACGCTGCGCTCTATAGCAAATAATAATAATAATAATAATAATAATAATAATAATAATAATAATAATAATAATAATAATAATAATAATAATAATAATAATAATAATAATAATAATAATAATAATAATAATAAATAAATAAAAAATTGGGGGGGGGGGGGTTAAGTTGTATGCGACGAAAGCACAATTGCGAGTCATTGCGGATTCATTTTGATTACCTGGGGTTCTTTCACGAGCATATAAATCTAGTTACACGAATGTTCTTTTCTTTTTTTTTAACATTTCGAGCCCGTAGAAATGCGGCAACCGTAGCCGGCACTGAACTCGCCAATTCGAGCTCAGCAAGGCAACGGCGCACTGAGGCATAAAGGGGCACTAAAGGCGATTCTATGCTTTGTTTATTTGTTTTTGAAAATTTCAATTCTGATTCCCTATACCTCGTTTCTTAAGTTTTCCGTTTGCTTAAGTCTATCTTTAGAAAACAAATATAAAAAATGCGGATTTTGAAAGAAAAACAACGCCTCTTTTTTTACTTCCACGCCTCCATAGATGTGTTCACCTTCTTTGTACGAACCACCTTCTTTGTACGTTGTCAATCGTACAAAGAAGGTGGTTTCGAAATTTTTTCAGTGTTGCCTATCATAAGCCGCAACAGGCTTGGCTCGAGATTTCTGATTCCTCTTAGCAAGATAATAAAGCTGCCCTTGAATGCTCCAGCGCGTGAAAAACTCCTTACGGGGTATTTTTCTTGAACGAAGCCTCCTCTGAGTGAACGAAGTCGGCATCAAAGATCGTGTGTCATCTATGCATGTAAAGGGAACGCGAGCTGTGAAACTATTTTGTTCTGGTGGTGCAAGAACGAAGGCTCCTGTAAGCGTCGTTCACGTCGGAGCTCGTCACCTGATTGCGATCGTGTTTCTTGTTGCGGAGCCGAGGCGACACCTAGAGTATAAACTGTGCACCGTATACATAGACCATAACAACGACCGTAATAGATTTATAAAAAAAAATGCCTAGCCTGTCTGTCTCGGTCTCTCAACTTTATAAACTTAAAGGGGAAGACGTTATTTGCCAGATGAATCACCATGCCCGATTATTAAACGAATAATATTCACTTATAAGAATTCATTTTGTTGTAGTCTCTTTGGGATTCAAGTCAAAGGGACATGTCTCCCATCAGCACGCAGAGTTTAGTTTCAACGTTCGGAAACCTCAGGTTAAATTATAAAATACTTCATCGTCGACAATGTGCCTTGTTGCGCGACTAACAACCGCGACTTCGCGCACGTCTTAAGAGGCTAATTGCAACAAGTCTCTAATGTAATGTCTAAGGCCTGTGTTCGAATTAAAAATTCAAAGGATGGTGTACAGACGAGACAGAGAGAGAAAGATACGAAGAGGAAAGGCAGGGAGGTTAACCAAGCTTTTGCTCGGTTGGCTACCCTGCACTTGGGGTGGGGGAAGGGGAAATAATAGAAAAGAAAGGGTAAAGAAGAAAGAAGAGACAGAGTCTTTGAATCTTCAATGGGCATCGTGCCCACTCTGTGGTCGCTTCTGGGAAAAAGAGGGCAAGTCAGAATAGATACCATGAAAGTCAAGCCCGAAGAAGGGTGAGAGCCTTGCACCGATTAAGCGATCTCTATGTATCCTTCTTATTCGCACCATTGTCACCAGCTGCTGCACGTGATGTCCAAGGCATAAAGTCTTCGCTCATCTCCAAGGATGAGCGTGTCGTCGATCGCAGCGGTGTGAACCATCTCGCGGGCCGCTCAAGGGCGGTCGGCCCTGTCGCCGCAGGTGAGCCGGGTGTCGCACGTGTGGCGCCGCAGCAGCGGCAAAGCACCGCCGCGCGCATCGCGCCATTCTTCCGCGCCGAGCGAGTTCTTGGGCGCCCCTAATTTGCATAAACAAAGCCGCATTTCCTCTAACTAATTACGTCGACGAGGTGCAAACAGGAAGGGGACTCATGCGTCATCCGTGTTCGCGCCTCATTTGGTGCCAGGCCGGCGGCGCCGCTGCGGCTGACGTGCGAGCGGCAGCCGTCCCCGGCGGCGGCGGCAGGCGCTCTTTTCGCACGCCGCGCCTCATATGTGGCGTCCGCTGTGCCGGACTCGAAGCCCCGACACCCTCCACCGCCGCCGGTTGGGCACCGCTCGCCGGCTAATAATTCACCCCTTAAATCAGTCAGCCACCGAGGAAAGGACGAATGCAGGCTTGCGTTAATGATCCAGACAAGTGTCAGACAAGCGAGCTCTGCTCCAGCGCCCAGTGTTATCCCGGCCCCCGCAGTTTTGGCGGACAATGGCGTTTGCGGAAAGCGTTGCTATGGCGAGCCGGCTCAGGGCTTTGGAAGAGAGCGGCGCTGTCCGAGCAGCGGGAAACGCGTACTATTGCCAAAGCATTACGGAATGTCACACATGGCACAACTTTTTGCCCAACGATAGCGGTATTTGACTTTTTTTATTTTTAGGCGGGTGAAGGGGGATTCGGACAATGGAACTTACCTTTAATACACTGAAAGTACTACAGCTGCTCCACATATTTTATCCGTGTTCATGCGAGATGATCTCATTTGGGACCATTTACTGTCGGGCACTCAGTATGGTCGGTATATTTAGCGTGTTCCGATAAGCACATTCAGCGACTAACTATAATTGCTTGCCTTGCCCCGTCACTACAAAACATGCGGTGGCGGTATTTTTGAAAGTGCAGTAAACATTTGTGTGCAGTAAAACACTTTAATTACGTAACAAACATACATGTATACGTTAGTGCCCAAATCGAACATTGTACAGGGCGTCAGGAAAAATGTTAAAATGCGCATATTTTTAAAAAATATGGTTGATCCCTCCGTCATAGGGATCGGAATAACACGAAAGTGAAGCGTACTCTTACAGAAGTAACTGAATGTTTACTGTACATTGATATAAGAGAGTTTTTGCAATGTATATTGACGCCTGGCAGCTATAGCACCGTTTAACGTGGATGCACGGACTTTGATGATTGGTGGTACATCTCCATCCCGACGACTAACGTCCTTTTTAAATGATTAAAGAAACCCTTGTGGTAGCTGTAGCAGTTAACGGTGAAAGCGTAATCAGAGAACGAGGTGTGATAGCTAGAAGAGCGTCGCATATTGGACTCAGAACTTGGTCGCCATCCCGCGGCATGCATGTTAAAATGTGATTGAACACCACGGCCGGACTAGAGGGAAACGCAAAGCGCGTCGTGCCGCCCCGGTAGCCCGGCTGTTCTCGCGGCGAGCCCGTAAGCGGCGAACGCGGTGTTACAGCCAGGTGAGGCAGGCGCGCGTCGCAGAGCTATTTTTAGTTTGGATTAGCGTGATGCTATGAGCGAGGCCGACGCTTTACGACGCTTGGGCTACTCGCCACCTTGCGGTCTGTTAAGGCATTGACAAAATTGAACTTCTATTGAAAACGCGCCGAATGGGACGGACGTGTAACGCGTTGCAGGTGCTAATCGCGGAGGCCACAGTAATGACGAATTACTTTACTTTACCGCTCCCAGAGGGCCACACCACCCCGCCAGCCTTGAGAGTGGTAGATATAAAAGGCGTGTTTCTAAAGCCTCTAGAGTCTGTGACCGTGGCGCAGTGGATAGCATGCCCGGCATCTGGTGTTGCGGACCGAGCGGTCGTGGGTTCGATGCCCGTTGACGGAACTTTTTTTCTTCGCCATCTGAACGTGCAAATTTTTAGACGTCATTTCCGTGACGGAAATACGTCACTGAAGTCTTGGTGGACCCCGGCATAAAACACTTTCGTGTTAATATACCACTTTTTTCGAATATTCTAAATGCCGAGAGTAATATCCACGGTGCGATTATCAATCACAAAGGCCAACAGCGACGTATCGATGGCTGTGCTTCCGGTGCTGCACTGGATCGAACAGCCAAGGAAATTCGAGGAACGCCGTACGTATGAATTTGCTTGTGCACTTGAAACAACGCGCTTGAATGTAGCTCCATCGAAGTTACCAAGGATGATTTTCCTGATGTGCGGAATTCGTGCAGCTGTAACGTGTTCGTGCGCTTTGAAGTTGCGTGAAATGCGAAATACTGTAACGCGTATATATATATATATATATATATATATATATATATATATATATATATATATATATATATATATATATATATATATATCAATCACTGAGAGTTCGAATATATAGTTTTCCTTTCTCGATTGCTAAGTGCGAGTAGACATAACACTGCAGACAACCTGCACCGAAGGAAGACCATAATACTTATTTTCATAGTGACGGAACCAAGCAATCTTGCTCGCATCTGTGTCATTTCTTTCTTTCATTCATAATAAAGGGTGAAACTTACAATGCTTTATAACGTGCGTGAGCAGATATGAACACGCCTAGCGCATTGCGCGTGTAGAATTACGCAATAAAGAAGCGTGCATCTCCACTCGCGCGCTTTATGGTATACCTTGTTCCATAACGCGCTACTGTCATCCGCTCTATCGATGCATAAATGCAAGCGGTACGGCCCACGTTAAGGGCAAATTTCCTCATCGTGCATTACGGTCGGCTACAGCACTCCATTCAGCGCTGTAACAGAGTAGCGCATCCGTTCTTCGTATAACCTAAGAGCTTTGCGTGTCATGACTCATTGCATCATAGAGCTTCATTTCATCGTGGGTTATAAACTACATACTAGACGCTCACCAACGCCAGTTCACGGTAATGCCCAAGCAAGAATTCCGCATAAACGCAATATGCGCCTGACGTATGAAATGGCGTTCAGCTACGCTTCCCGATGATTTGAGGGCCATTTCCACCCGCGGCGAAAGCCGTCTGCCGTAGCCATGCGCTGTCTGCCAGAAATGAGCTAGCTGTCCGTGCTGGGAATCCCAAGCGCAGATCAGCTCCTTCGGAAGCATCATTACTCCTGTTCCCCCATTAGTGATCGCTGTATAAGGAGCGGTTTCCAAAAAGAAAAAAAAGAAACAGTCGCTTGTGCTTCGAACGAGCTCTTCTTATCGACGACATGCTCGTCGTTTCCTCTAAAAGGGCCACGCGTGGCTCTATGCTGCACGCCCTTGCGGCATCATGAGATTCAAGACGCATGCGTACTCCCTGCACGGAGACAGCACGCACTGATTCAAAGCTGTTTCGTCGGGAACTCGTCGCCTGAGCGAGAGAGAGAGACTTGTCGATGCCCGGCCAGTCATCACCGGCGCCTGTCGCGCACTCCTTCCCTCTTTCTCGAGCGTCCAACGCCAGCAACGGTGTGCTCTTGGCCGAGCTCGGCTGAGCCCGACGTCGGCGGTTGCGATGAGCGAAAGCTGGCGCGCGCAGCGTGGCGCACACATAACGCGCCCCAAACGCAGGTGCCCCGAGCGTATCCGGACGCCGCTAATGGCCGGTGAATAATTGGATTAATTAGCAGCAGCTCAGTGTGCAGTCCGCCTCTACCGGCGGCAACCACCGCCGCGGTATGGCACGCGTCTCTCGGCTGCAGGTACACAGCGTCGCGCCGCTGCCAGTGTGGGTCAAGCGACCCCGCCGTAAATATAAAGTCAGCAGGCGAAGCAGCGAACCACCCCTCCGGCCTCTCTCTCGCTGCAGTCTCCCTCGGTGGCCACCACTAACCAAGTTTTTCACCCCCTTTCCGGCGCTCAGCTGCCGATGGAACGTCCCCTCAAAACAGAGGCCTCTTAGTTTTGCGTGGTCCAGTGCTTGATTTATGCGCGCGCTTCGCGGCGAGCGAGAAGCAAGCGCTCAAAACTGCGCGGCGTTGAGAGCCGAGCGAAGGGAAACGCGCGCGCCACGTTGGCTTCCTGCGCGAGGCAGGCACTAACTCAGCCCAGCGACAAGCATTGCTAAAGCGCGCCTCAAGACAAGTGAACAACAACAACGGCGCAAAGAAAAAGGCGCATCCTAACAGAACGTGTTGCGCAAAGGTCGTTACGGATCGCTTGCCTTCTTTACTTTTGCTGAGACTAAATGGATACGCGAATAATCATCGATACCGCAACTTTTAGCGCGTTAACGACAAGGCGTTGCTTTTTGTGCGTCTTGCGGAATATCGCGTGAGGTAATATTGTTTCCACCGCCAGCAGTTTCTGTGCTTATGGCGAGATTAAGCGGGCCTCGCGATGACTCATTCGAAATATAACACATCATAGTAACGCGGTGTGCATGGTGGGTTCGACTGTTCACCGCGACTATACCGCTTTCTTTACGAGGCGGCACTGGCCGTGCTCTGTAATTTCGGTGCACAATAATAGACCAGGTCGTCTCAATTTATTGCTTAAGCCTAAGTGATATGAAATACGTTGCCTGAGTAATATGTTGGCCATGAAATACACCGTATACGCGCTTCATTTCATGGCCAACACACTGTAATGTCTACGCTCTAGCCCCAGGAATAGAGCGCCGCGTTCGTGCCCTTTAAAGGTGTGAAATTCTGTGTTAATTTCAATTTTTTTTTACGGGAGCGTAGTAAAAAAAAAATGTGGCCAGCTCGCACTATAGTGGCGCAAGGCCGGACTAACAGCGGAGCTCGTGGCTGACCTACATTATTAGCATGATCCTGATTAGCATGGTCTTAATTAGCAAGGTGCTCTCTCTCTACTCCTGTCTGTTTCTTTCTCTCCTTCCTCTTCCAAAGTTTATCGGTTCTATGCTTCTCTTTTGTTTTCTTCAGAAGACACCCGCATTGAAGAAACTCCTACATTGCACATCCATCGTGTCAACCTCAATGTGGCCACAGGCCTCATTATCCGCCAAATTACTAGGCGATACAGAAAAATGTACCACAACTATCCTCATTTTTCGAATGTACGTCGCCAAGAGCAAACTGCCTTTATTTGTAGTCAATCCTTAAATGAAGAAGAGGACGAAGAGAGCGCGCGCTGGCCGAGTTATTGCGTTGCACGCGCTAGGCGCCGTTTAGTTTTCCAAGCACGCGAAACGGCCTAACGAAAAGCTTGTATAAATAGCTCCGCTGTTAAAACGTGCTTTGGGCAGTCTTAAAGAAAAATCCATTCTAACTTCCGATGCAAATTTCTCTTCTAGTGTCGATTTCTACGACGCAGTTTGAAGTGCCTTTCCCTCATGCTTATTAGACGATCAGTTTGTACTGTATGTAGCGGCTGAATGTTACTTGAGTGATTAATTTAGCTTAACAACACGACGGTGCCCAATGAATACCCCGATTTCAACGACCCCCCGCTGCGTTGATCAATCGGTCCTGCGACCTAGTGGAAACGGTTTTGCAGGTACGAACTAAGATTGATACGAACATGTTAGAAGTTTTACAGCAATACAGCTTTAACAGGCAGTTTCCACCTTCACTTGTGTCGTCGGCGGCAACAGCCGTAGCAAGTACTTAGTATGGCTATTATCATTCTACCATGGCTGCGATAGGCATGGAAGTTAGTATATATTCATAATCTTCCTAAATGTTCTACAATTCGTGTAGGAGAATCACAAGAGAAAGAAGGTACTTTGGCCTGTTTAAGACTGCGTACGGCTCCAAAACCTGACGGTACGGCAATAGGGAAACAGAAAAAGTGCCGCAGTTAAGAGGGAGGCCGTTGCCTCGTGATACAGCCGCAGCGATCTATAAGGGACGTCTTGGCCCGTTTTAATTTTTTTAAAATCTTTTCGTGCGAGCACCCTGGGTTTCACTCAAAAAGAAGTTATTCTCTTAATGACTGCATCCTTGCCTCAGAGAAGACTAACTATTTGAGCACATTTTTCCTTAACGTTCACATTTGTTTAATTTGCTTCTTTTAAAATTTTCTGCCAGGTTCATCAATTTACTGAAAAAAAAGCAATCTTTTACAGCTTTCACTAACGCAATAGTGCGCATGCTTTGTTCACCCGCACAAGGAAACCAACCGGCAAACGATATAGGTTTATCAGTGGCGTAGTAGGCCATTGTGTAACACCACAGTAGGCCTACACAGCTGAAGGCTTAAGGACTGGAACGGTGAGATAAAGGTATATAGAGGCTCCTACACATTCCGTTTAGCATGTGTAGTGTTACTTTACGTCTCATAATGAATGCTTGGCTTGCAGAGACGTCACAGGGAAAGTTGCGTGTCACCGTTGATCACTGGGACTTCTTTAACGCCCACCGAAAGCTTCGTATGCAAACTAGTTTGCACCCCCACGCCTGCCAAAAGCTCCTGTCGCTGCCAGGAATCGAACCTACGCTCTTGTGCTAAGGAGCAGTGGGGCCAAGTCAGCGAACACTTCAACGAGTTATTCAGCAATTAATATCGTTTGCTTACTCTCACAAAAATACAAATGGGACAAAACTATCGAGGTGCTAAATATGGGTGTAAGTCAAGCTTAACCAACGTAGCGAAAGATGGGTTCGAAATCGTATACGCGCGTTAGCCAACTCATTCGAGTTGCACAGAGAAAGTTGTTTAGGTGCCAGCTTCTGAAACTAGAGCGTCGACGGGATTTCACGCACGGGAGCCCCTCAAGCGGCCCCTCTAAAGCCAAAAAGCGATTCGCCCCCAGTGCGTCCCGCTGAAGAAAAACAAAGCACATCGTTTCGCTCGTTCTCCCCTGCTTGCGCGACGGCGGCCGGGCGAGCGGTCTGCGTGCTCCTGTTTCTAGCAGCAGTGAGCGGTTATCAAGCGCAAATAAGACCACCAGGTAAGTGGGCTGCAAAGTGAGCTTGGCGAGTTTCTGATAGTTGCTAGCTTCTCGCGGCTGCGTGTAAACCGGCCTGGCCATTAGTTGTGCTGTGTTGCCGTGATAAATCGAGCCGATCCGGCGCATTTGTTTGCACCTCAGACTACGGGCGCGCGTGGCGTCGGACTTTTGTGGCGACGATGCGCGCTGTCACACGAGTTGCGGCGGCACAACAGCGCAAGTTGCGCTCTTTTCCCGGACCACCACAGCTTCAACCAACGGCTTTTTCCCGCGAAGCGTCCAAGGTGAGTTATGATCGGCGCTCGCCAAGAGCGTCGGCGTCTCCCAAGCGGGACGCGGTTGGGGAGGAGGGTGGGCACCAACGAGTTGACGGGGAGAGGCTCGCCCCATTTGCTTCTACTTCCTCCGCGGCTGCTCCCCCGGCGCTGACGGCGCACGTGCGAAGAGTAGCCCGGTGGATGCAATAATTGCACGCGCAGCCCTATTCGCGCCGCTAGGAGCTCGAAACGACTCGGACCGTGACAATGATGGCTGATTAATCGCCGCCCGTGCTCTCGGAGACGCCGCCTCCTCGCCCTTCAAGCGGCGAACAACGGAGCCGTTGTTCGCGCTGAGCGCGAGTCGCACGCATGCTGAAAGGGGGGGGGGGGGGGGGGGGGGGAATCATAGCTACCGCGTGTCAGGCAACCGGTGAATGCGAGCGGATGCGATCGTGAAATATGGCGCCTCAACGGACCAGGCCCGCTCTCGGCGTGCCATTGGAGGCGCCGCCTTGCGAGCGCCAACGACGTCTTAATTGGACCCCGGCGAGCGCGCCCGAAAAGCGCGGGAAGTGCGTGATTCGAGATAAAAGCTAACCCCGCGCGTTCCTGCTCATTTGCATCCGCGAGCAAAGTGGCTCTTTGCCAGGTGCGCTGCGGCGGCTGTGCCCCCGGTCCGAGGCGGCCCGTGAACTCATCCTTTCCTCCGGTGATTCCATTGAAACAGCGCTACGGGTTTTCCCCAGTGGTGAGGAAAGCACGCGTGCGCCTGCCTTACTATTTTTTCTCCTCCCGGCCTAAGGAACAAAGGGAAGCCCGTTGTGAGGCGGTCGTCGTCCCTAAACAACACCCCCAGCGACCCCGCGCTTCTCTACGGGCTCGCGCTACGCGGCGGAAATAAGCGCGCACCGGTCTTGGCTGTGAGCAGCGAAACTTCGGAGGCACTTCTGCGGAGACCGCACGGAGAAACACACATTAGAAGACGATGCCAGCAAACGCCGCGGCATGTTCTCTTCCTTCACGGAAGGAAACGGTAAATAAATGCTGAAAAAAGACTAATTAGCCTTGTTTGGGAGGATTTCGCCCCGTCGATGTAGCAGATTTTAGGTTTATTGAGCGGAAGTAACTGGCTTAGAGAATTTTCGATTATTATCAGCAGATTGCCAATAGCTGAATAAATGTTATCCTGACAGATGGTTAGTTGGTTTGTAATGATCGTCATGTTATAACAATCATATAATCCGAGTAAAATGTGCCCCTAGCGGATAATAACCGCGAGCCACGGATATATGTACTATCGTGAGCAATATGAGCTCGAACACGCGACCGCGTGGCGAATAGCCTCAAAACCGAGATAACGTGATACGTGGATGGCGCTGCCGAAACCAGAGGGGAAAGGAGGGGCGCTCTTCTGCTGACTGCACTCCCGCTTCGCTAGCGTTGCTGCGAAATGGCAGCTGATTGCGTGCCATCGGCCGCTAGCAATGATAACGCCGAAAGAAATTGCACGAAAAACAAAATAAAAAAAGAGACATCAAAATGCTCAGCCAACACCACCCAGTTATAATGCAAGCATGGCCTGTGCATTAGTGCAGGCTACGTCACAACTGATATCTCAGCAGCTGCATAGCCTGATGGGTGTGGCTGTGCGCACTGATGTGAATTCATATGACCGCTAGCGGCCACTGACGCACTATAAGCTGACGTTTTGCAGCAACGATATCGAGGCGGGAGTGTCAATAGCTAGCGGAAGCGCAGCGCCCTTTCCACTTTGTTTCCGACACTGGCCGCTGCGAATCAGCCGATGTAGGGTTCGAGGCTATTAGACACGCGCTCGCGTTTTCGAGCTCATATTGCTCACGATAGTACTTTGACACTGCCGTGTAAAGCAAACTTTGGCACTACCGTGTAAAGCAAACATCACTGTTTGCGTGCCCTCAAACAGTGATGGCTAAAGCGTATGAAGTCGGAGTCTCTTAGACAGCAAAATGCTTTGAGGATAGGGTGACTGATATACAGCAGATCTTATGACGCAAAACATGCGGCGACGATGCATGCTTGTGCTAATGTCGCCATTCTTTGGCTGGTGTCACTTAAAATGTACGGTCGAGTGCACCAAGCTGTACCAATCCCATTTCACGTGAAGCCATCGTTGTACTTAATTGTTCGGGGTTGCGATGCACGCACATGCGGACTTGGCTTCACCGTTTCACGTGCACCAATCGCGGCGACCGCGAATTCCGCACAGTCGAGGGCGCAGCAAAACACCGAGTTAGTGATGGTGTAGGTTCTTTATTCAGTTGAATTATGGGAAAGGAAATTAAAACGACGTAGAAATGGTTCTTTTAAATGATTTTTTTTTCGTGTTTAGACTAAATGCACTCTCAACGAACGAAGGAAAATAGGAGAGAGGTTAAAGGCGAGGATGTTGACCAGTTTAGAAAAACTGTTGTGCTACTGGGGAAAGAAATGGGGGAGTTTGAAAGAGAAGTAAAGAAAGAGAGAGGGGAAGTACACACAAAACATCACAGTCCATCATTTCTAATGAAATTAGAATTAGAACAATAAAGCTAAGGAACTTACAGGGGACACTATTTGTAGCTTTTAACTGTAGTAGAGTAGTTATGACATAAATGGGAAGGAATTAAATAATAATAATAATATCTGGGGTTTAACGTCCCAAAACCACGATATGATTATGAGAGACGCCGTAGTGGAGGGCTCCGGAAATTTCGACCACCTGGGGTTCTTTAACGTGCACCTAAATCTAAGTACACGGGGAAGGAATTAAAGTGATTGAAAAATCAAATTGCTTAACGAGGAAACGAGCCCTCGATCAATACCCCCTGCGTCTTTCAGGCCATCAGTCTTGTGCGGTACACTGCAACGCTAACATCGGTTCGCTGCATCGGTATGCTACATCGCTGCTACAAATGCCTCTTCATGCAGTGTGTTCTATAAATGCGAAGCATTTCAGCGAACCTTTGGCACTTTGAGCGTTTCTATCTATCTATCTAGCCGCCTATGTCTGGATACTGCTCTCATGATCGCCTCCTTAACTTGGTGCAGACCAAAATTGGCATGGGAGGGTAAGAGGATTTGACGAATATGGCTGTCGGGTCATGACATGAATACCGTGAAAATCCTGTCGCGTACGTCGTCAAACCCTTTCCCCCAGACACGCGTGGCACATGCCAGTTTACCACGGGCCGCGGTGTACGGGTATGCGCCACAGGTGATTGACAGTTTATACCTACCCAGGAACGGCGAGAACAGACATTGAGAATTTAAATGAGGGAGCGTTAAGAAAAACCGACATCGGGAGCGTTGACCCAACGAATGGAAAGAATAAGAATTAGGATCCCAGCAGGAATCGAACCCAAGCATTCTGCGTGGCAGTCAGATATTCTGCCACAGAGCCACGCCGGGTCTATAAACTGGTTCGTAAAAACAGCCTATGCATGGCGTAATGTTGGTGCAACGCCAATTGTGTTTGTGGTGCGGGCTATCTAATTTTACAAGAAAACAATAAACACTACACATATACTCCTACGATACAGGCGTCATATCAGATTAGCGTCTGTGGTTCCAGCATAGGCGTGCGCAGGGTTCCCCATCAGGGGGGGCGAAGGTTCATCACAGCGCCCCCCCACCCTACTAAGTCAATGTATGGGGCAGATTTCGCGCCCCCCCCCCCTCTGTTAGGTGACTAGAAAGGTCAATGTACGGGGCAGATTTTGCGCCCCCCCCTCTTAGATGATTAGGGGGGCGCCCCCCCCCCCCCCCCCTGTGCGCACGCCTATGGGTTCCAGTGTTGGCTCCGCTTTTATAGCAGTCTAATAAACATTACATTTGTATTCATATGATTCAGTAAGATATATAGAAGTATTTCTCGATCCTGGGGGAATACATTAACGAAAGTTACGTGTGATATTCACACGATTGCACCATAAAGTGCGCTTAGTTTCGATAATAAGGACGTATGTACTCTGACGTGAGGGCTGACGTTACGTCACATCATAAGTTACCCTTTAAACGCCAGTGTTCTCGACGTGCCTGGTAAGCCCACGATGTGCACACAGCTACTACACTTACAAAAACACGTCGATCCACCTCGTAACGCTTGGCTCAAAGCCATAAAGTACAGAATAGAAGTATTCGCTGACTGCTTCGCATGAAACCGATTCCCACAACGCGCAGGATCTGCCGATTTTTTTCTTATTGCTCGTTGATTTCTCTTAAATGCGGAGCATTTCTTAGTCGCACCTGCGGCGTCGGCGGCGCCGTCCACACCCCCACTGCGCATGCTCGGCTCGTCTCGTGCCGGCAGCAAGCCTCTCCTCTCCTCTCCCTCCCTCCCTTCCTCCCTCCCTCCCCTCCGTCCCTCCCTCCTCTCCCTCGAACGCGGGCGGTGTGTAAATAAGCGGCGGAGCGCGCGTTCGGAATTCAGTCAAGGGCGTCTTTACTTGGCTTTCGCTTGACTTGACGCTTTGCTTGACTCGAGTAGATGCGATGGAAGCAACATTACCTTCAATCAGCGTCCCACCACTCGTTGAAGGCAACGTTACCCCACCCTCACCGTCGTCGGCGTCAACAACAGCAAGCAACGCAGAAGACAAGGCTGCGAAGAGACGAGCATACGACGCTGGACGCAAGCGTTTGAAGCGAGCTGCGGACCCGGAACTTCGTGCACGCTGGAGCCGTTCAAGTCGTACTTGGTGCGCGCATCGTGTAACAATTAAGCATTCCCAAACCATACCCAATTACGCAACATTCACGCGATACCCCCACCACTCTGCGACGCATTTACTCGAGTTCTCCCCGTGGGAAGATGCGGGCGACTTTTTTGCCTTGCGGATGATCAACGCGGTTCAAAACTCTTCAGCGAAACGTAACAGATTTCAAGGGTCGTTTCAACACAGACTGGTATAAAAAAATTACTGTATTCCCTCGTGTCTTTGATTAGATATTCACGCTGGACAACGTGTTTCGCAGCAGCAGGTCAACGTGTTTCCCAATACATGCTATTAGCCAACACCTCTCGGCACCAAGAACAATGTTGCCTAGTGCGACAGCCTCCCCAAAGAAAACGAGCGATAGTGTTGGCCAACACGTGTTTGTTCCACTCTACAATGCAGCGCTATAGTTTTTTTTTTACCTCTATAGAGGTGGGGTGGGTTGGGGGGTACAGGGTAAGGGTGTGTTAAGGGGTGGTGGAAAGCTTCGTAGCACGAAGCATAAAGACGTCCCTGAATATTATTTCTTCATTGCGTACTTTCGGCATCGTTCCCAGAAGTATGACACGAACACTGATTAGGATCGTCGCCTACTAAGACGTGTCGCAATGGACTCCCCTACACCTATTTAGTTGGGCCAAATCTCCATAAGATGCCAAAGTTATGAGCTGAAGCTTAAAAATATAACATAGCGATGATAGAAGAAATGCTGTTCGATGCGGGCCCATGGAACAGACCTCACGAGCATGTTGTCTGATGCACATTTTCATTGGAAAGAGGGCTGCCCAACTGTTGGCTCTCCAATAGAGTTCGTGTCTGTTGGTTGAGAACACATGTCTCAGCATATGCTTTCTTTGTCGGAGCCTCTCTTTCTCTCCCTCTTTTTTTCAGAGTGCAGCTAGTAGGCGCCCGTTCCTGCATTGAGCTGCGTCGCCGTCGGTGGCGTAATCGATAGACATGAAAAAATAAAATGAGAAAAATATACCCAGAATCGGAGTGGGATTTCAACCCGGGCCCTCTGCGTGGCAGTCGCATATTCTACCACACAGCCGCCCTGGCGCTTGAAATTCATTTGCAAAAAGACCCAGGCGTCATATCGGGCAAGGGATCGCGTTAGCCTATGTAATATAGCGTGGCAGAAGGGTAAAATAACAACCAGTCATCACACAATGCTAATTGCGCAACGAGTGTGTAGTATAGTGCTTCGCACCCACTGCAAAGTGCTCAGCCATAATTATTCATCGTCATGACGCACATGCAGCATCGACAAAGTGCACATATACCTTACAGATGTGTAGCGGTTGCCTCGCTTATCCCTAGAAAGACGAATAATGGCGTAGTGGGTGCTGTCCTACTTCACATAAATTATGATTTATGGCGTAGTCGATACCTTGCGGAAAGCCAAAACTTCAAACACAGTTGGCCTCGCCCCAACATGAAGCTGCGCTCAGAATTCGCATTACGCAGTATCGTAATCGTCGGTGAATTTTTTTTTTTGTCCAGTGTTACAGGTCTACCCACGCAGCTAGTTCCCTTCTGCAGTTTTAAACAGCATTTACCAGTGTTGGGCTCCATGTGAATACGGCATATATGAGCTGTATCGCTGAGGGAAGCTGAGGCCCCGGCCTGAGGTTTTCATGCGCGCTCGCTCCTTGCCCCCGCTGATGGCTTGCAATTCGTTTTGTAATTACTACTTTTTTTTCCCGCATCTACAGCCAGAGTGTAATTTGGAGTGACGAATGTTTGAACATCACAGCGTCTGTGAAGCCAGCGACGAAATAAGCACAACAACAGTAAATAAGATGGAGATAGCAAGAAAATGAGCATGTGCTTATGATTCCATCTGAATGGAACTGCCTCGCGTGTATGTCGTGAAAGTCAATGAATATGAGGCTCCATGTAGACATATTTCAGAAAGCTATCTGCAAATGGTGCTTGACACGCGATCCTGCTCGGGGAATGGCCCCTAAATACCACGGATAGTCACCGCACGTCCTTCCGTACAATCATAAAGGCGAATAGGAAAGAAATAGCGAACTTCCTGCTAGTTCACTACTTTCGAATGTTCGTCCAAAGAACTTGTAGGCTGCGCACATCCCCGTAAGCACATCTCTGTAAGCTTAACGTATGCCGTCATCTCTTTTTCTTGAAGCGGCATATCTACCGACCGAGTAGAGCATAAAAACGCTTGATTAACCAAGAGCAGGGCGCATTTTGCGCGTGCTGGTGGAATTCTTTCCGTTGAAACACGAGCGCGTGTTCAGTGCATGATTATCACCTAAACCTGGGCCTATATACCCGAGGTTCTCACCACTGGGAGATTGCAATTTGCCGACGGTGCTCATCATCCGCTGCAAACGCGACGGCATCCCATCGGCGGCAGACAGGACCGCGATGGCTGCTATTTGTGCTCGCCGGGTTCCCATTACGGCTGCTCATCGCGGTGCACGCCCCCTTCCTGACGGCGCATCCGCTCCGCGCACGCCCGCGGGTTTAATCTCGCGAAGATAGCGCGCATCTCTTACGTCAGAAGCGGGCCATTTGGATAGAGCCACTGGCGCTGGTATCGGCAGACGCATTTGCCACTTGCCAGGGCCGCGGCTCGTATAGACGCACGGCAAGACGGGTCGCCCTGACGCGCGTCTCTTAACTGTGAAAAATTGGTTTGCGAAGTATACCCGCAGGCTAATGGGTTTTTAATAGTTTAAACGGGAACAGTCTCGTTTCTTGCATCGCATGGCGCTGCCGCCAAAGCGCGTTCGGTCACGTGGCGTCGTTACTCGTCCCCAGACGGTGGCCGGCATTCGCTGCCAGGCTATACTTAGTGACTCCAAGCTGCAGGCGTCGAGACTGATTAAGCAAGTTCGAGCGCTCTTAAGAATTAATATCGCGCAGGGCCTTCCAAAGGTGAGGAGAGCTCCGACGAAAGTGCGGAGGGGACTTTCGATTGGTCCCGGCGGAGACAAATGCGGCGAGCTGATTGGAGGATGCCGTTCCGGAACAGGTGCGGAAGATGGTGCGCTGAAAGCGCAGCCAGCAGGTGCCAGCAGCTTGAAGGGCACAGCGTAGGAGGGGCCTTTCGTGCGCCGCCAAAGCCCAACGAGCTTCGATCGCTTTGGTGTCGAGAACCTCTGTGCTGCAGAGCAGCTGAGGCGAAACACTGCTGCTCGGTTGGGGGGCACGCTAACGTGCTGCAGGATGCCAAAGTTCACTTATTTACCTGTTCGGAAATGCTAGCAGAAAGTCGTGACGAAAGCGTGCTTTCGCCTTTCGCGTGGCGCTGATGTCGTATTCTCTTTGACTGGTTCGGAACCTGCCGATAATGCGGACACTGAGCTCATGGATATCTATTTGAACACGTTCTTCGTCGTGTCAATGCACCACATGTCACTGCATGTAAGGTTCTGCTGCGGCGCTCATATGCATTTCAGAAAGCCTCATAACTGCCCAGCACCGGTGCCGCAGTGGAACGGCGTCCCACACTGATGTGAATCCATCACACAATGTAGTGAAATAGTTGAAGCAAAATAAAGATAGAAAAAGCCCGTTAAGGTTAAGAGGAAATGCAGTGGGAGTAGTAAATATATTTACACAGAGAGGGAAATTGCTCGGATTAAGGCTAGTTTGCGTCATTTATAGGTTCTGGGCGTGGTGCGGGATCCAACCAGGCCTGGTCCTACGTGGGCTGTACTTGTGCGAGCGAGGTTCTTTTTTTTTTTTTTTTTCAAGAGATTACACCTGTGTGGAGGCATTCAGTGTCAGTCAGTCAGTCAGTCAGTCAGTCAGTCAGTCAGTCAGTCAGTCAGTCAGTCAGTCAGTCAGTTTATTTTCCTTAAAGACCCCCGGGGGGGGGGGGTATTACATAAGGGGTGGGATAAACATGTTCACATAACAAATATATTAAGTAATACATGGGTTACAATTCTGTACATTTCTTCGTATTTTTACAAAACATACATATAAATTAACGCACTTAAACTTTATTGAAAACAAAATCATACTCGGAGGCTACTTGACAGAATATGGTCAGTCACGTGTTGTGCAAATAAAGATGGACATGTTATGTCGACAATGGCAGGAGGGAGGTCGTTCCAGTCTTTTGCCGTGCGGAGAAAAAATGATGCTGAAAATGTTGATGTTCGAGCACGCATTAGTGAAACCTGCAGCGGGTGGCTTGTCCTGAGCGATATACGCGCTGCGGGTTTGATGTAACATGGTTCATGCAGATGGGAACTGTGAAAGAATTTATGGTAGAGACAAAGTGAAGAAATGCGCCGACGCACAGCGAGCGATGGAAGATTGGATAATGCTTTTAGTGACGTAACGCTGATGTCGTATGAATACGAAGAATGAATGAAGCGAGCTGCACGGTTCTGAACTGATTCTATTGCGTTGATGAGATATGCTTGATGCGGATCCCAAATAGCGGATGCATATTCTAACTTAGGTCGTACAAGTGATGTGTAGGCAAGTAATCTTACGTGATACGGAGCACTCTTGAGGTGACGTTTTAAAAAGCCTAAAGTTTTATTAGATGATAAAATGATGTTTTGAATATGCGTACGCCAGATCAAGTCGCTAGTTACAGTGACACCGAGGTATTTATAAGAGTTAGTCGATTCCAGGTGCTGGCTGTTAATTGTGTATGGGAACTGGAGCCGATTACCGCTGCGTGTGAATGACATAGTTTTGCATTTAGTTACGTTTAATGTCATTAGCCAGTCGGTGCACCACTGGTAAATGTTTGCAAGATCATTCTGTAAAGTTATCTGGTCAGAATTGGTTAGAATGGTTCGGTAGATAACGCAGTCATCTGCGAACATACGTATGGACGGTATGGTACTAGTTACATGCAAGGGTAAGTCGTTTATATAGATTAAAAATAGTAGCGGGCCCAGAACGGACCTTTGTGGTACACCTGATGTTACTGGAACAGGATTAGATAGGTGGTTATTTACAACGACGTTTTGTGATCGATTAGTAAGGAACTCGGTTATCCATTTTAAGACGGTGGGATGTAAATTTAGTCGGGCAAGTTTAGCAAGCAATCGTTGGTGAGGCACCTTATCAAACGCTTTAGCGTAATCAAGAAAAATAGTGTCAGTCTGCACGTTAGTATCGAGATTGGCATGAATGTCATGTAAGAAAGCTGCCAGCTGCGTTTCACACGACAACCCCTTGCGGAAGCCGTGTTGTGAAGGATGAAAGAAGTGATTGATGTCAAGAAAATTTATTACGTGTGAGTAGATGACATGCTCCATGATTTTGCAGGGGACGCTTGTTAGTGAGATTGGGCGGTAGTTTAGTGGAGAGTTTTTATCACCTGACTTGTAGACCGGAACGACCTCCCCTATCTTCCAGCCACATGGAATGTCTCCTGAAGAAAGTGACTGTGAAAATATTAAGGCAAGAAAAAGTGAGGCGCTTTCTTTCACGTTTTTTAGGATTTTGGAGTTAATTCCATCTATGCCAGCAGATGATGACAGTTTCATTTTTTCTATTACGGCCATGATTCCGTTCGCACAAAAATTGATTGCTGGCATTTCAGGAATATGATTGAAGCGAAGCGAAGGTATGGGGGAATGTATGTTCGGTTCTTCAGTAAACACAGTAGCAAATGTAGTATTGAACATATTCGCACAATCCTCGTCAGTGACCGCCTCTCCAGAATCATTGGTTAGTACAGGTCCACGCGGTGTGTCAGCCCTAAGTGTTTTCCAAAACTGTCTGGGGTTAGTTTGCAATAGCTTCGGTAAGTGTGTACTATAAAATGAGTTCTTCGCTTGACGTAGGACTACGAGATAACCGCGGTCAGCCTCACAATACCTGTCCCATGCATCTGGTTGTCCTGTACGTTTGGCAGATCGGAATAGGCGTTTCTTTTTAGTTTCAAGGCGTTTTAAATTTTTCGTAAACCATGGTTTATGGCAAGTGGTTGTGAAGCTAACTTCGGGTATAAATTTATCGGATAGCTCTGTCAGCTTACCGCTAAAGCGTATCCAATTCATATCCACTGTATGTTGATGCAATGTTTCCTGAAATGTGGGGAAGAATTCGCTGAGACCTTCGTTGATTGCCTCATAATCACCTCTGTCATACAGATGAATAGTTTTCTTGCTGGTTTCTCGTTTGAGTGGTTGAAAAGAAAAAGTAGCATGAATTGTCTTATGGTCGCTGATTTCCTGTAAGTAGTGAGTGTGTGACAGGCTTTCGGGATTTTCGTTAGTATCAGATCCAGGATATTGGCTGTGTCTTGCGAAACACGTGTTGGTTCCGTGACAAGTTGGGTCATGTTGAAGTTCAGGCACATATCAAGGAAAGCATTGGCTTCGCCTACACCTGTCGATGAATGCAAATTGTTAGCACGCCAGTCTATTTGTGGGAAATTGAAATCGCCGAATAAAAGTATGTGTGCGTTTGGATGGGCAGACGTGAGCTGGCACATGACCTGATTAAGTTGGTTGCAAAACTCGGAAGTAGCGCGGGGTGGTCGGTAACAAACGCCTAGTAATATGCACTGAGGACGTGCCTGAATAAGTATCCATAGCATTTCTAGTTGCGTCTTAGGATTTATCACTGAGCAGGATAATTGCTCGTGAATAGCGATCAGTACACCGCCACCGCGAGTGGACACGCGGTCATCTCGGTACAAGCGGAAGTGTGGTAATTCTGACAAAACCTCATCATCGCTGATGTCATCAGTCAGCCATGTCTCGGTTAGTATCAGTACATTACTTTCAGAGGATAATACAGTACTTGATATGGGTTCCCGTTTGGGAAGAAAACTACGAATATTAGTGTAAACAGTAGAAAGTAAAAGAGTGTTACTAGAAATAACAAGAGGTGTCGCAATCTTCCGCCGCCGCCTCGACTGCTACGATAGTTCTTTGATAGTGTTTGATTTATCATCGAAGATGTAGCGTTTTTGATTTATGTGCAGAGTTTTAAAGTGGACAGAAAATGGCTTGTTCTTGCTTCTCGCAAACGCAATTAGTTGTTTTCGAGCACTTTGGACGGAGCGTGAGAAGTCTTCACCTATGCCGTAACCTGTCCCCTTGAGCTTGCGACCATTTGATAGTATTGCAGTTTTCGTTTTATGCAGAGCAATCTTCGCGATTATAGGCCGGCAGCGACCAACTGAATGCCGGCCGAGACGATGCGCGCGTTCAATATCTCTTGGTTCCAGGTGCACCTGTAAGTTATCGCGGCAAAGATTTACCACCAGGTGCTCCGACTCGGCGAATGTTTCAGATGCGGAAGGGTCTGGTATGCCATAGAAAATTAAGTTATTTTGCCCCGCGCGATTTTCAGCGTCATCAATACGGCCTTCTAACGCAGCGATTCTGCAGGCCGTTTGCTCCGTGCTAGTGCGCATGATCTCCACTTCCTTTCGAAGTGGTACCAAAGATTGACAATGAGTTTCAAGATCTGTTAGTCTTTTGTTGAGCTCGCTAATTGTTTTATCAGTGTTACCGAGCTGAGCTCTCAAGCCCTGGACATCTGCAATTAGTTGTGTTTGACCGGCTGACAGTTTACGCAACTCAGCAAGAACGTTCTCAGAATTGGAAGGACCAGGGTTAGTTTCAATATCTCCAGCCAGAATTAGTAGTGCACGAATTACGTGGACACACTCTGCAATAATAACCATACAGCACTGCGGGCTTGGCAGCTGTACCAGAAAGTAATCACCAGATCTTTTCGAAAACATATCGTAGGGCTCACCAACCTGCGTAGCGAGAGCGAACTGATTAGTGATCCGTGCAGTGGCACAGTCACCAAGCCCACAGCGCACCTTGGCGCTCCGCTGAAGGTGCTTGCTCTTTTATAGATGAGGGCTTCTTGCTGTCGACGATGATGCGACCGTCCAGGCCTGGTTGAGCTCAGCTGCCCTGGGTCCCTCTTCTGGTTGATCCAGGCACTTGTCGATGGATAGGAGCTGAGCGCTGCCTTCGTTGCCTCCGGGACAGCTGAAGCCGCATTCCGTTGATGTTGCCGATGCCACATGCGCAAGCGCAGGCAGCAGCAGATGAACAAACACGTAGCGGACCATCTGCATAGCGAGAGCGAACTGATTAGTGATCCGTGCAGTGGCACAGTCACCAAGCCCACGAGTTTGAGAGTGGCTTGCTGTGCTTCTGAGCATATATCCAGGAAATATTTACAAATATTCGGTGTCATTCAATAAACAAAAACAACGAAAAAAAAGTCTAGCAGGCTACAGTGTTCCTCGATCAACTGGCTGCGAGAAATTGGCCGTAGGCTCGTGCCAGCTGTTGCTAATACAAAAAAATGTGATATGATCTGGAACATACGCACGTCGTGCGCTAGTAAGGTAAGCTCTCCACGTAGCGTGCCTCGGGTCATGTTTTGTTTTTGCTTTTACCACGTAGCCAAACATTCTGACACGACTAATATTGAAGTTCACCTAGATTAGCTAGTTTATTCTGTGGAGTTTTCTCGTTCATGCAATTATTCATGCGAAATAGGGCATACATGACTCAAGGACCGGAATCAGGCATCTTTTTATTCTTGATCGCAAGTGGTTCTTATCACTGGTCGGTTGCCTTCTCTAAAGATTTAGGGCATAATTTTAGCATCATACAGCATTTCCTACAATCTTCGCTTGCAGGCATTTATAACGTAAAGCGCTTTACGGGAATATGAGTGTGGAATTCTGAGTTTAAAAAAAACTGCATCAGATCTGACGCGCTTGTTGTTTAGATATGTACGTTAAGCGAAACTTTCTTGAATCGTTTCACTTAAGCGCGCCATGACACGGTCACCCAAGAATTTCTGGTTTTCCGCGAAAAATAGAGGTGGAGGGTGTATAGTGCCATACATGTATGAAAAATACACTCTTCAAGAATATTTCAGTACAAAATAAGCCCTAGAATTAACCTGCTATAAACCCTGCCCACCGCCGGCGACCGCCATTTTGACATGGCGTGTGTGTGGTCATGTGCTGCATAGAGTGGAGCCATCGTCTTCTACCGAAATTTCAGCCGTTGCAAATCGTTCAGTTTCAATGCCAAGATGAAGAAAGCTGAAACAGCTCGATTGCGCGGGCAGCTGATCAAGGAACAATATCGTTCGCTGGAATGCAGACGCCCGCACAGCAAGGAACATGTTACGTCATGGCTCGCGAGTGTGCCACTGTTGCCCGACTCTCAGGCCGCTGGCGTCCTTATAAAAATATTTAACTGTAAATCAGGTGCTCGACCAAATGCGTTAAAATTTCGCCAGTTTGTCTGTGAACGTGCAAGCATTAACCCACATAACGGGGATTATTATCGAAAAGTGGGTGCCATGGCCCCTTTAAGACCCACGTGATGCATGTAACCGCATTTGCAGTTGTTTTCACCGTCTAATTAGACACAAACAAAATTTCTCATGTCCTCCTGGTATGCGACGTCAATGCAGCAATCACTTGCAGAATATTGCGACGTATTACGATAGACAAAGGAGCATTCTGTAGACGAGACCTCGTACAAATAGATGTAGGAGGTGCCTTCCAAATGTTATATAATGGAATTTCTGAAGGAAAAAATCGATACTAACGAGTCTACAACATATAGTTAGAAAAAAAAATTCTGCAGTTACTCATTTGGTTACATTAGTCCATTCATTTGCCGCACGCATTTCGAATAACGAAAAAAAAAATTGGTGTAACCATTTAATACGTTCGCAAAGTATCTGATAGAGATATCGGCAAAAAATGGCTCAATAAGCTCATAAATACTAACCTTCTCAACATTTTCATCTCGTGTATTTCAAATGACCTTAGTAAGCGAATACAGTTTGTTTATATTATTGGTAGTTATTTTTATCGTCTCTGTGCCTCAGGAAAGTGTCCTGAGAACCTTGCAGTGTTTACCTTATATTAACGTCACTGTCACTGTAATCAATCGGGTAACTCAAATTATATGTTGTCAGTTGGTGTTGTTTTGTCTCGTGAAATTACAAGTACCCATGATCAAGCTGAGGAACCTTTAGTCTAGCTAATGTGTGGAAGTGGTACACAGAATTTGATATAAGTATTACCACCGATAAAGCTGTTTATCTTTACTTCCCAAGAACGTTCCTTTAAATTTTGAAATAGCATGGCATGTTTTACGTTAAAGCAGGTTAACAATTTCAAGTATTTAATCATTTAAAGGGCCCCTAAACAATATCTGAAAAGTCAAAGAAAGAGAGCGTTATTCTCTACTGGCGTTTACTGTATTTTCGGCACAATTCGTCACGCCAGCAGTCTGTTCACGTGACGTCATGAAGAAATAAGCTCTCGATTGGTCCATATACGAGGAATATCACTCGCGAATTGCCTCCTACCCCGCTTCGCCACGTAGTCGCACGCCCGTTCTGCCTCGTCTCGCATGACTATCGTCGGCATTCAAGTGATTTTACTTCAGCTTTGCGTTTTCGACCGCGCAAGCTGGGATGCAGGGCTGTAACCGAAAAGCGCAAAATCCAGGTAGGCTCAACGCTTAGTGCTGACATTGTCCACGTGTTTTATGAAGAAATAAGTGGCGAGGAGGAGATAGCGCCTGTAGGAAAAGTAGGGATGATGGCGACAATGAAAACACTCCCTTGTCTTTGAACTCGGAGTGGTTTAGGGGCCCTTTAAATGATCGGGTTTTGCGTGTCAGAACCTCGATATAATTTGAGGCACGCCGTAATGAGGGACTCCCGATATATCTTGACCGCCTGTGGTAATCTATAGCGTTCACCTATAGATCTAAATGCACGGTTATTTTTTTTTTTTTTTTTGCATTTCGCCCCCACTGAAATGCAGAACGCCATGGCCGCAAATCGAACCCGCATCCTAGAGCTTAGCAGCGCAACACCTTATCTGCTAAGCTAACACGGCGAGTTACCTACGAATGACCTCTTTTGAAATCGGCATGTTGGCAACATTCGCCCACGTTGGCAACTTCGTTACTTAACACACAAACGCCGAAGTTCTCCTCCTTAACGTTTATCTTCTTGCTTTTCCATATTTATGCGACCTAATCTTTAATGTTCTTGTACCGTTTGGCATGAATATATGAATCGCCATATTAAGAAAATGATTGAGCTAATGGCTGTCACTTTCACTTACTCTAAATTTAAACACACTGATTTCCCTGCTGTAATTATGAACAGTGACAACGTTGAATATCCTGAACTGAGAAGAAGAAATTGTCGTTTTAATTTTCGGATGTTACCTCCTAAGGGTAAATTGGCTGTTGGTCACGCAAAGTACATTATCCCCAGTGTCTACAAGACATAGGGGATATTTACACACACATCTACTAACCCTCTATTCTGCTGGAGCTAGTATTCATACGTGTTACATCTTTACGCGTTCTGTATCCGACTGGGATAGCCTCACTGAACGTTATGACGAACTGCGTACATAGCTGCTGTTCAGTCTTGTTTTATTCTTTAAGGCGCAAGCCTTTGGTGCCTTATCAAACGCAAAACATGACCGTCGGCGTCAACACGAGGGATGCAAAGCGCCACCACGTGATAACGTCACATGTCCCCAAAATTTGTGACGTCGTCAGGACGTCACTGTGGCGTTACGTAGCGTGGCGTCACATGATGACGGCATCACACGCCATCGTCGCTTGGTCAGAGATGGGCCGATCCCGTAGGCACTGCAAAACCAAGTGATGTGCAGAAAGCTTTCGAGGGGGGGGGTAGTAATCAATAGCAATCAATACTCATGTAAAATTGCTGAGCGCAATAAAAAAAACGCAGCCCACGAGGAAGGTACACAGGGGAAATTGTGCATATATCTTCCTTGTGTGTGGCGTTTTTTTCTTGCGCTCAGTGATTTTTCATCGGTATGCACCGACTAGGCCCTCAAAAAGCCCTATTAAGCAATCAATACAGTGACTGAGAAGAAAAATAAGATGGCTTTCGCCATTCAGTCGTCTTAGGCAAACGCATATGGACCGTGTCAGTTTTCTCCGATTTCATAATGCCATCTTTTTTAGGGCGAAAGCCTTATATGCCTCACTAAACCCGAAATTTGACTGTCGGCGTCCCGCGTCGTCAGCGGTGTCTCGCGTCCTACGGCGTCGGAGACGAGTGATGCAAAAAATTACTCTAACTCCCGCTAAAGGGAACCATGTGTGGATGCGAAGCGGCAGGCAGCGGGAAGCCAGTGTCAGCGCCAGTGTCAGCGCTGACGTTGACACTGGCGCTTACTCTGACACTGGCGGCGGCGTTGACGCTGGCGCTCATCGCGGCGTTGTGCAGAAGAGAATGAGGCGCGCGCGCTCCGCCATTTTATACCGCGGAACTACCGTGCCGAATTCAGCGGAGTATGCAGCTGTCGCACCACCTGTAGTGCGCGCCGCTCCGTAGAGTAGAGGATTCCTAGAGGAGAGAGGGAGAGCGTAGCAGAGGAGAGGGAGGAGGAGGGGACGCGCATGCGCAGTGAGGGGTCGACGCCTCGGGACGCGGGAGCGAAGGACGGACGATGATGATCTAAAAATCATCATCACGTGATGAAGTCACAATATGACGCCATCATGACGTCACAAATAGCAAAATTTGTGACGTCATCGTGACGTCACAACTGCTGGCGTTATGTCATGTGTCGATAACGCCACATAATGCCGTTGCAGCGCCCTCCTTTCGGCGGCGAACAAAACCGGCAAGAGCGCGACCTCAAGAGAAGAAAATAAAGACGGCGCTCCGCAGTGGCACGTGAAGCCACGGCTCGTGTTGCCTGCTGGTGTCGATTCTGGTTCAGCCACCTCGTTCCTTCACTCCTGTGGCATAATCCTACATCATCATCCCATGACATAGCAGCTTGGTCAAAGGTGCGCTGATGCAGTGCGAAGCCACGCTAGGTGTACAAAGCTTTCGGAGGGTGGCGGGGCAGGATAAATACATCTAGGGAGCCTACTTGACCGCCCGTTCATCTAGGCTCCCTAATACATCGACGGGAAAGAAAAAGAATATGGCTTTCGCCTTCGAGTCGTCTTAGGTGAATGCACAAGGGGCCCTGTGATTTTTCTGTGATGTATATTTTTTTTTGCTCATCCTTCTTGGACCGGCTTTATCTGCAGTATATTGGAAACAAACAAACAAATAAATAAATAAATAAATAAATAAATAAATAAATAAATAAATAACAATAAAGGTATTGAGTCAGCCAGAAAGTAGGAGAGTAGGTAGCGGCGACACTCCCTAGCTCTGTCCACTCGACAGGATGGTGCTGACCTTTAGCGTAAGCAAGACAGGTATCGGCAAGGTTTTATGTATGCATTTTTTTATTTTTGCAACCAGCTTTTAGTCTACATTTGTACGCGGTTCCGCATACAGCGCTACCTTGCCTTGGCTATGAAAAACAGGGAAAGCAGGATAGCAGAGGGTTTACCTATCTATTTCATTATATTATATAGATGATCATATGAAGGGAATGAAAGTGGACAAAAAGAAATAGTTTCCACAGGTGGAATCCGAACCCACATAGTCGCACTGTGACGAATGGGATGCTCTTTCGAGATCAGCTATCACTTCGCTGTTTTTCCGACTAATTATTTGATTATTTATGTGCTAAGCTCTAATCCTTGAAGTGTTAGTTAACCAGCGCCTCCACTCACAGCAATGGTAGGGGATGTAGAACATGTTGTCTACCACAGACGTTACATCGTGCGTGAAGATTGTGTGAAAGCAACAGGTCAATAATCCTTGATCAGTAAACACGTGGCAAGTGTAATTGACGAAGCCTTGCTAATGAGAACAAAACGAAACATCTTTTTTTCTTGAAGTGCTCTTAACTGTCGCTTGAAAACAATGCTGAAATAATGCATGCTCATTCGTTCTAAGCAAGAAAAGGCCATGTACTATGGGGTGTTTCGCTGAGCACTGACACAGAGAGAGATTGAGAGAGAAAAGTAGCTTTCATTCAGTTACGCTGTTGACTCAGAGAGCGGTCAGGTGGATTTATAACGGAGCACAGCACTATGGTGGTGCTGTTGCAGCAGGCGGGGTTAGCCTGGCATACATAGCCGGCAGTTGTCCCTCCTGAGCATCTCATGAGTTGTAGGGGAGTGTCACCAGGTGTTAAGCATATACGTGTCTCACAAGAAGGCAATCAAAAGCCGTTGAACACTCCTGCTCGTTGCCGCGAGCCCTTCAGGACCGGCTTCAGGCTGCGGACCATTGCTTCTCTTTCACTGTCGAACTATGGGCAAAGCCAAACAAAATGCTTAAATGTCGCTGATGTCACCGCAGAAGACACAGAGCGGGAAGCGCATCGCCCAGTCTTGAATGACCAAGCCAGGATGCATGCAGAGTCGGTTCTGATGCGGTAGAACAGCGTCGTTTGTCCTCGAGCAAGTCTGTAAATCACGCATGCTTGATGTAGAATCTTTTGTATCACCCAGTGGCGTAGCCAGGGGGTGGCACACCGGGCCCATCGTGCCAACCCCCCCCCCCTCCCCGAAAGTTTTTTCTGCTGTTATGGGATACAGATCACAAAATGACACTCGACCCCACTTACCTACCCGGACCACACGTCGGATTAAGGGCGTACACCCCGCCCCCTCCCCCCGAAAAAAAATTTCTTCCTACGCCGCTGGTATCACCCTGGAGTAGTTGCTGATTACATCTTTGTAGTTCTGATATATTTTAAGAGCTCTTACTTTTGGGAAACAAGTCCGCGCTTCGCGTGCAAGAGCATCAGCCTTTTCATTGCCTTCAATCTTGAACTGGCATCATACTCCATTGATTTTGACGCGCAAAGGTGCGTCTTCAACCTCAGATGATACTGACGTGCGCTTATAGTCCGTTAGCTTCTCACCTCGTCCCACTGGTTAGTAGAGATCCTGCTTTTGCTTTATTTTTTTGTATTCTGCCTGTATGAAATAAAAGGGTACCATGTCACGGCGTTCGTCTATACCAGGGGTCTCAAACTCACCTCAGCTATAGCGGGCCGCAGTCACGAAATTTAGCCCTGCAAGGGCCGGTACAGTGAAAATGTAGGAGGGTGGGTGGGGGGGGGGGGTAGATAGCACAAAAAACTGAGAGGACGCTTGAGCTTCGCCTTCAAAAGTAGAAAGCGATAGCGTAATCGGGCCCCGTGTGCATCGCCTTCTCAAATGCTAGCCCGGCTTCACTTCTCGGTGGACACCCCAACCGTGCCGCAGGAAAACGAACGTCTGTGCGCGTAACATTGGCCGTTTAAAAATATCGTAGAGTTTTGCCCATCCAAATGCCTACTACAAGTACAGTTGCGAAATGCCCACTGCGCCATATTTCCTTTTGCGAATTGGCGAAGTGCCCAATACCGTGAAACCTGAGGAAGTGCGTAGCGCGGGCAACCCAGCGATTCCCTTGGCGCTTGCCACCGCCTCGTCAGTCGGGCGCTTGCCGAGGCGGTGGCGCCCTCTCTTACACGGCGCGGGTATCATCCGCATGCTTCAGAAGCGTGTTTCGCGAGGTTAGGTAAAATATTGCGGCTAATTATTGGTTATTTCTGTAGTTTGCATTATTTTAGACATTGTTAGTTTATTTTGCACTGGTTTTGAGCATTTTAGCCTTGTTTTAGGCCTGCATTGACCACTGCGTGACCATGCGACATGATATGGTGGATGGATGACAAGCCGGGCCCTTAAAGTGCTACGCACTTAAAAAAAAGAAAACGAGTCTGCATATGCACACCGACGACTGCACCCCGGATCCTGGCTGTGAGAGCCGTGTGTGCCACTGTCACCTTACCGTTGTTGCATCGCTCGAGCGTAAACGACGTCACGTGGTCAGTTTTGTCGGTCCAGCTACCGCAGTTTTGGGTAGCACTTGTGTCTTTGCTTCAGGTGGTCCTCCAGAGCTGTCATTCCTGCGAACCGAAAGGATACGACTATGTTAGTGGGGTTAAAAGAAATAAGTTGCTGTCACTTTTGCACAGACTTGTAGTGACGACGGCTGCGCAGCCACATCAGCAGCAATGCCAAGCGAGAGGGCTAGGCTAATGAAGATAAAAAAAAAAAAGACTACGTTCAAGCCTTCGGCATGTCTCTCTATGGACAAGCATTAGCAGCACCAAGTGCGTTGTAGTGAGTGCGGGTGCAGTAGACGAGTGCTAGAACCCGACAAGGCTTTGCGACCGGACCCCTTGGCCCGTGTTAAAAAAAAAAAGAAAAAGAAGCGAATATGATACGACGTCGTCCCCTCGGCACTCCCCCCACCCCCGTTCTGTGCCTCCCTTCTTCGCGCCACCCGAGCAGGCGCGAATGGCTGGTTCACGCTTTCTGGCGAGCTAACGAAACAACCTTCATACGGGCCCCGCTGGAGCGCGCTAAATATAACGGCCTCTTATTTTCTTGCGCTTCATTTAAAAGGTCTGTCACCGGTGCGGAACTGACGGTGTCGTGACGGCCCCAGGCGAGCCGGCGCCGTTATCTCCTTCAGAACAGCCAAAGTTTCGAGCGACTGCTAACCGACATAATCTGTGAAAACGGACCTCCCCAAGGTGCCGGCCCAAGACAGACACATAGACGTTCACTAACGGGCAATACAAAAATATGAATAAGAGAAAAGAATAATCGTAATAAGCAAGAGAAAGCGAAAGTAACCCGCAAGCTTGTCGCGAAACAACGAGTGCGCTCCCTTCATGCTCGCGGCTTCTTTTGGGTCTGTATCGCTTCCGCCGTGTGGCGCCGCTCCCCTGAAAATTTAGCGGAGAAAATACTTAAAACCTGGGGTGACGTCTTACAAATTAACACTTTTAATCCTCTTTGTCAGCGGCTCATTAAAATCACTCAAGCAACGAGGGCTGTTCTCCTTAGGAAAATTTCGTCGGCCCTGACGCCACCCCGCTATGGGGTGCTTCCCGATTCCTTCCCCCTACCTCCCTTCCCTCCGTCGTCCACACGCACATACTTTATTTCTTTCTTTTATTTTCTGTGCTCCTGCATCTTCTCAGCTCGCACGCATTTTTACAGCACTGTCGAAAGCATGAACGAACGATTGCCGTTCTTTCTTTTTTTTTTTTGTAAGTGCACTTATTTCCTATTGGAGTCAATGTTGCCGTCTTCTTGAGCCTTTTCTATGTTCTTCTCCGCACAACACTTGCATCGTTGTGTCGCAACGTCAGTTTAGAGTTTCGCTCGAGCGCGTCAAGGCGTTACGGGTCGCAAACACGCACTGCCCCGTGTCTGCGACGCCCCCTGTTCGTCAAAGTCGATTACTGTGTTCGCTGACTTTGTGTAATTACAGAGCGTCAGCCGGCGGCGGCAAAACGGTGACAGATGTTGCGCCCAGCCAGCAGCGAAAATGCGAGCCGAGCGTCCGCTCGATAAACACAAGCGTCAGCAAAAACAAAAGAGATAATCTGAATATCAAGCGCTCCATAAAGACGCTCTGTGGTCATAATACACATGGTGTCGAGGGAGTAATTACAACACTGTGCGGCTCTTGCTTGATGGGTCCTGGTGGCGTCAGTGTGCGGCGCGATTCGCTGCGGCAGCAAGCCTCAATCGCACGTGGTTCACGGTTTTCATTGTCTTTTTTTTTTTCTTGTGTACACCATTTCGTGCATCGTGCGTTTATGTTTCAGATTTCATCTTTAAAAAACGTTCACGCTCCTCAAGGCTGTATCAGTTGCTATTGCAGCTCTGGAACTTCTCATGTTTCGCCGATATGGTGCATTGGTTGCGCGAGAGCTCTCGGAACACAGCTTCATGTTGCCGATAGAATTGAATACAGCCATTATGGGCCTGTTCCAGTCATGGCCAGCAGGGAAGGCAGTGTACTTTGACGGTTACAACTGTGTGCCCAACTCTTTGGACTCGTTTGTAACGCGTGTCTGTGACTCGATGGCCATTTGGCACTGACAAAACAAAAGCAAGGCGAACAAATACTACTCCGCTATAGCAGTGTTAAGTGTGGGGACCCAAAAACAAGCACACACACACTGAAACGTAATATTTAAGCCCACTGCAACGTAAGGCGGAGTTGGCGCAATGAATTCGCGGTATTCCCTCTTTGATTCCTGCACAACATGTCTTTTAAATCGAAGCTTTATTTAACTGATGTCTTGAGTTGTTATTAGAACTGCTTATGTTAATGAACGAATTCAACTCCACTCCCCCTTTCGGTGCATGGTGCCCTTCTAGGAAGGAAGAGGAAAAGTAAGGGAAAATTGGGCATGCTAAGTCGAAATTGCGTAGA
The DNA here is from genome assembly GCF_013339695.2 of Rhipicephalus sanguineus. NCBI lineage: Eukaryota > Metazoa > Arthropoda > Arachnida > Ixodida > Ixodidae > Rhipicephalus > Rhipicephalus sanguineus. The sequence continues at coordinate 244,176,931 of NC_051176.1, forward strand.
CAAAGACGCCTCGTAGAGGTTGTTCTGGGGAAAAGACAAGTGTTTTTCTTTCTTTTTTTTCTTTTTTGTGGCTCCTATTGTGGCCTTGTCATTTGCTGGAAATTTGCGAGACGGAGGGTTGCGGGTAGCGAGCGTATGACCTTGCGTCGATACTGGACCAAGGTTCTGTGCTTTCGCATGAATTGGATCACGTCGGCTCGTTTTCCAGTGTAAAACTATGTCTATAAATGCCACAAGGTGCTATTAAAAATTTTGTCGAGTGCTTAATAACCACTGATCACTGGGCCCAGCATTACACACTCAA